>NW_028274809.1:158727988-159031988 GCF_037043125.1 Eumetopias jubatus | reverse complement strand
TTTAGGTCAGAGATGAACTGACATCAGATCTGGAGGCACCCAGTGGCCACTGCAAGAACTTTGGCTCAAATCCACGAGAGAAATGGAGAGCCACTGTCAGCTGCCTCCAGTCTAGAGTTCCTTTGATTGCAAGCAATGTTCTCTGGAGTAACACCTGATTTACACGACTGCCTTGCTTTTTGGGGGGAGTGGGGAATGGAAAAGATTGGGGGCTTTTCTCAAAGGAGGATTTGAGTCTTCATTCTGATCATAAGTTTTCCAAAGATCACACTTCTTATTTTTCTGTTTCCTCTTGACCCTAAGCATCTACTCTCCCCAACTATGGTAGTCACCCACTAGTGACTACATCACTGAAATGTAGACGACTTAAGGACAGCAGTTGCTTCTTTTCAATTATCTATTTCCAGGGTGTGACACAGGATAAGGGCTCCACAAGTGTTAGATGAAATATTGAGTTTAACTGAGAATTAGCAGGAAAAAAAAAAAAGAAAGGCAAATTGTGTAATTAAAGCACGACTGGCTAATTTTAACAACAACTTGGGGTCCCCTTGCTTGAATTGTCATGCTAGATTTTTGGTGGTAAGGTAAATTAGTAAGAAAATTTTCCTAGAAACCTCCTAATATAGACAATGATTATATTCCAAAAACTGTTCAGCAGTCTGTCAGAAATCCTTCTAATTTGAGATTTTGCTAACTTCTACAATTTCAGGATATTGGTCTGATGTCTCTATGCATTGATATTCATTCACACACATATAGAGAGAATCTCTATTTGCCTGGCTCTGAGAGAATTCTCCATCCAGTCAATGACACAGAGAATGTATATGAAATTTTCTTCATTCTTCTGACAATTCTGTGAACGCTCCAATCTTTGGAATATCTCCTCACTACAGATGACAGTCAGGAAAAGCAGGGAGAAAAGTTTTTTGCCTTCTGCGTGTTAATATCTGGCATAGCATAAATGCACATGTCTGTGCACATACATACACACTTTGGAATAATTGTCTTTGATTTGCTTGTACTGAAAATAATTTTCCTGTCCAACATTCAATAATGTAGACCATCAGTGGGTGGGGGGCTCCTTGCTCTCCATGATAACAGCAAGGCATAGCATGTCACTATAGTAACTTCCATGGTGTCACAGGTTACAACCTTTTATTGTATTTCATGAGGCATATTGAACTGTACACAAAATAGTTTTTAAAGAGTCATTTACAAGTTGAGTTTTATAAGTTGAAAGAGGATCGGTTAAGAGGACCACACTTGTACCTTACATTGACAATTATATACCTATTTTTTAGGATAATAACCTGACCATGAGGAGTTCAACTAGAAGGATATGAAAATGTGGGGTTTGTTATACATTCACTCTGTACTATAAAGGAGTAACCTAAACCATTATGGTGAACTGAAGAGTCACCTAATTCTCTGATGAGCCCTTGCCTGGACCCTTCATAGTTCAAGCTCTGTTATTCTTCATCTGTGTGTTTGATAGTATTCCTTCACATGAAGGTATCTCTGATGCAGCAAATCCCACACTCTCCTGACTTTTCCAGAGACATATCTCCAGCATTCTTCTAATCTCTATCCTGAGTCATTGCACATTGTCCCTCTTTATTGGACTATCCCAAACAGAATTAAAACATACTGAAATTTCAACCACAAACCAAAATCCTTGACCCTGCACTCACCCCTAGCTACTATCCTATTTCTCTGCTCTTCCTTATGGCAAAGTTCCTCAAACATTTTGTCTATAATTTCCATAACTAATCTCCTTTGTCCTATTTTCCTTTTAAACCCATTCCAAGCAACTTTTTTATCCCAGCTACTCAATGGAAAATGCTCTTCATGGTAACCAATGGTGGTGCTAAACCCAGTGGTCTAATTTATATTACTGACCATCAATCAAACTGTGTTTTGACAGAGTTGATTGCTCCTTCCTCATTAATATATTTCTTACCCCCATGGCTTCCCAGCTATAACATATTCATTCATTCTTCCTTACTAACCACTCTTCCCTGACCTTGGACATATGGCATGACTCAGAGCTTTCCTCTCCTTTATTTAGATATATTTCCTTGGTGATCTCATTATGTCTTACGGTTTGAAGTATTCTCCATACACTGATGTTCCCAACCTAAACTACTCCCCTGAACTCTAGAATTATATATCTAATTTCTTACATGCTATTGCTATGCATTTTGCTAGAAGATAATCTCTGTATTAACACAACCGAAATATAACACCTGATCTAGGGGTGAGGGGCCTCTTCCACAAACTCCCACATCTAAGGAAATGGTAACTCCATTCTTACAGTTGTCTGCATGAATGAATTTACTCATCTTCGGCTTTCCTTTTCACCCTACATTTGATCAATCAGGAAATCATGCTGTTTCAACCTTCAAAATATATGCAGAACTCAATCATTTATCACCACCTTGAATACTGCTCCTCTGATACAAGTTATCAACATCTCTCAACTTGACTGCTGCAGTGATCTTCTAATTGGTGTCACTGTTCACCTCCTGCCCTCTATTACCTACTCTCTGTAGAGCTTCTGGAGCAAACCTTTTAAAATGTAAGGCAGACCAGGTTTCTCCTCTGCCCAAAACTGCCAAGAGTTTTCCATCTTGTTTAGAGTGAAAATCAAATCCTTATAATGCCCTCAGATTGCACTTGATTATACCACACATAGCTCACATTAATAGGGTGAGAGAGATTGGGGAAATAATGAGAGAAAAACCCAACCTGACACAACATGCATTTGGCTGTTCTCCTTGCCCTGTTCCCGCTACCGCAATCTAGCTTTCCTTTAAGCAGGTTTGACGTGCATCTACTTCGGCGCCTTTAGCTATCATACAACCCGGCAATTGCACTACTGGGTATTTACCCCAAAGATACAAATGTAGTGATCCGAAGGGGGTACATGCACCCTGATGTTTATAGCAGCAATATTCTCTCTGTCTTGAATGCATTTCCCTCACCTGCCTTAATTCAGTGCCTCATTTCCTGAAGGACTTTTTTCAAGTGTCTCTTACCAATTAATACCTTCTCTGACTACCCTATTCAAAGTGCGCCCCTTTCTCAAAATCTCCCTGCCCATTTCCTCGCTTTTTATTTTCTTTATAACCTTTATCACAACTGACACACTATATATTTTACTTATTTATTTCATAGTTATTTATCTTGCTTCACTAAGTATAAAGTACATGAGGAGAGAGATTGGTACTTTTTATCTTTGGGGTGAATATTTGTTGAAAGAGTATATATAGTACATCATTCATTTTTGATGTAGGGTTCAATGAAAAGCCATTGCTTTAAATGCAGAGATACTTCTCCTGAAAAAATGCCCAAGTGTTGAATGTCAGTATATTGGACATGTTTTTTGAAAATAGAACTGATATATTCTTTAAAAATAAGATTATTTTATGTTTCCTTTTTAGACACACTGTTGTAAACAAAGTTTGATAGTTGATGATGGATAAAAATAAAGTGAAAATACCAGTCTTGATAATGTATATGTAAATGGCTAGTGGACAGAAGTTGGGAAATGAAGAAGAAAAAAAAGGTTGAAGGAAGAGTAGGATTATAACCATCCTTAAGATATTTAACTTGAGTGAGATAAGAGATTTTATTTTGGAGGGAACAAAAAAAATGTTTAAGTCTTAAAAAAATCAGTATTTAAAACAAAAATATTAATAAATCCGTTAGAAATTAGACGATGGTGGGGATAGTTTAAGTGATCTAAATCTCCCCTTGTTTAAGTCATAAATATAATGTAAACATGATAAGTCAGTGAATAGTTATATAAGAATATTGCATAATATGACAAAAACCAAGAAGTACAATAAAACTATGAGTTGTTAAAAAATGGGTTTAAGGATTAAAATGGCAGAGTGGCACAAAATAATTTTCTTTTCCTTCTCATCATTATCTCTTCTCAACATTTTGTTTTCTATGTGCATGCTATCATTTTAACAGATATCTTAAAGATAGAGAAAAAAAGCTGTGGAAAGCACATCATTACCTAAATCACACTCACAATATCGATTCAAAAAATAGGCATTGAGAAGAGGAAACCTAAGGGCAAATACACATTGAGAGCATAGAAACTCCTTTTAATGTGTTGTTCTCCCTTTGAGCAATGTTTGTGCATTTTTGTTAAGGTGAGAATTTACCTCAATATTCAAATTTGTTTTAATTTTGAATTGTGTCTTTTTTTTTCCCCAGCTCTAAGTGTAGAGAGAGAAAAAAAAAATCTCTACTTATTATTATGTTCACCAACTGCCAAGAAAAATATTGGATTTGGATCAGATATCTAGCAACAGAAAGCATTAGAGTTGCTCCAAAAAAAAATAATGATTTGGCAGTATATTTTTAGTAGAAAAATAGGGAACGATTTGGAAAATAAACATTAAAATAGCAAAAGTTGAAAACAACAGCTGGATTGTTTGATCCTCGATGAACTTCTCCATTGAAGTCTGAGTCAATGATGGAAAAGAGAAGAATAAAGTAGGGCTGGGATATAAGATCAGGAGAGAAAGGAAGCCTTTATTTGCATGTTTCGTCTGAGTGAACTTGAAGACTATTATGACATTTCCTACAGGTACTTAAAAGTAAATCTGAATTTTGAAGAAGAAAAGAAAATTTAGTGAATAAAACTCTTTGTATAAGGCTCAAAATTATGCAAATCCCTAGAAGGAACTTTTACTTTTCTTCAAAAGTGAAAATTTTGAAATATTTGATGTTCTTTCCAAATAATTTTAATACACTTAAAAAAAAAGTAAAGCAGAAAGTGGCTGTTCTGATTCCACAGAAGGTGACTTGTCTGCTTTAAAATGTCTGCTCTCCTAAATGTTTATTTTACTATGCTTATAATCCACTGCTGTACTCAACCTGACAGTAGTGTTAAGTGAATAGGAGCGGAGCAGAGTGATTTGTTTAAGACACTGAAGAGTGTAAGGGGAAAGACAGATTATAAGCATAGGTAGGATTATAAACATCAATGAATTAATGCAATTAAAGATTTCCTCTCAGGGACTAATCTGGAATATCCTGGATTCTTGGAGAACCTGGGGTCATCTTCCAGTTGAAATGACACCATTATTTCAAATTTCCTTGGTACCTCCCTATTCATTTACTCTTTCTATCTGTGTATCAAAACTTTGGTTAGAATTCTAGTTGCCAATGCTTGATATATCCCTTAGGTCTGTAAAAGTGGATGCAATTCCTGAAAACTTTCAATTTATGTTGTCGATTATTGTTCTAATCATTTCTGTTCCTCTTTGGAAGTGGTTTATATACTCACACTCTTTGCTGTGGAACTCTGCAGTGTCTTACCTCTAGGCACAGAATGCTATCCCACTGGCATTAGGCTTGGTCATCTGACTTGCCTTGGTTAATGGAATGTGAGCAGACATGAAGCCAAACCAAGACCAGGAGAGTACAGCCAAGTCCAGTCAAGCCTGGTGGAGCCCAGCCAAACCCAACAGCAGCTATCCAGTCTCCTAAAAAGCACAGCTCTAGTGTGACATGAGCAAGAAACAAATGTTTGCTGTTATAATGCCACTGAAAAGTTGGGGTTGTTTGTTGGTACAACAAGTGTGACTATTTCACGTGGCTATTTCTATAAATGTTGACAGTTGATACAGGAAAATAAGGTTTTATAAAATTAGAAGAAAATGAGTTGGGGGTAGGGATCAATGGAGAGACATACTGACTTTTAAAACTATCAAAAGTTATTGCTCTTAGTTTTCATTCAAATATGAATTAACCAAGCCTGATGCTCCAGCTTTGTTTCCTAAATTTGTTCTTAGAAAATTCGGTGGAGTAGTAGCCAAACTGTGGAAAGAGCCAAGATGTTCATCGACAGATGAATGGATAAAGAAGATATGATATATATATATATATATATATATATATATATACACACACACACACACACACAATGGAATATTATGCAGCCATCAAAAGGAATGAGATCTTGCCATTTGCAATGACGTGGATGGAACTGGAGGGTGTTATGCTGAGTGAAATAAGTCAATCAGAGAAAGACATGTATCATATGACCTCACCGATATGAGGAATTCTTAATCTCAGGAAACAAACTGAGGGTTGCTGGAGTGGTGGGGGGGTGGAGGGATGGGGTGGCTGGGTGATAGACACTGTGGAGGGTATGTGCTATGGTGAGCGTTGTGAATTGTGCAAGACTGTTGAATCACAGATCTGTACCTCTGAAACAAATAATGCAATATATGTTAAGAAAAAAATAAAAAGAAGATAGCAGGAGGGGAAGAATGAAGGGGAGTAAATCAGAGGGGGAGACAAACCACGAGAGACGATGGACTCTGAAAAACAAACTGAGGGTTCTAGAGGGGAGGTGGGTGGGGGGATGGGTTAGCCTGGTGATGGGTATTAAAGAGGGCATGTTCTGCATGGAGCACTGGGTGTTATGCACAAACAATGAATCATGGAACACTAGATCAAAAACTAATGATGTAATGTATGGTGATTAACATAACAATAAAAAATTGAAAGAAAAAAAAAGAAAATTCAGTGGAGAACTGTAATTCTAAATGAAGGTGAACCTACCTGATACTGGGCGAATTGAAAGCAACACCAAGTTATGCAAATTTTACCTTGAGGTGTGTGTGAGTTTAGAAATGACTAGTGTTACATAAGTCATCAGGTCATGTCTTCTAACCTTGGAGTGTTCCATATATATTTGAAATCCACTTCTTAGGTCCTGCACTCAGGAGGAAGACCTTTTGTATTTCTTTTTCCTTGCCCAGAGACTCTTGATTCAGTTCATTAAATATGAGCTGTTTAGCAAATATCATTCTCAATGGGGAAAACTGAGAGCTTTCCTCCTAAGGTCAGGAACACGGCAGGGATGTCCACTATCATCACTGCTATTCAACATAGTATTAGAAGTCCTAGCCACAGCAATCAGACCACAAAAAGAAATCAAAGGCATCCAAATTGGCGAAGAAGAAGTCAAACTCTCGCTGTTCGCAAATGATATGATACTTTATGTAGAAAACCCAAAAGACTCCACCCCAAAACTACTATAACTCATACAGGAATTCAGTAAAGTGGCAGGACATAAAATCAATGCACAGAAATCAGTGGCATTCCTATACACCAACAACAAGACAGAAGAGAGAGAAATTAAGGAGTCGATCCCATTTACAATTGCACCCAAAACTGTAAGATACCTAGGAATAAATCTAGCCAAAGAGGCAAAGAATCTGTATTCCAAAAACTATAAAATACTCATGAAAGAAACTGAGGAAGACACAAAGAAATGGAAAAATGTTCCATACTCATGGATTGGAAGAACAAATATTGTGAAGATGTCAATGCTACCTAGAGCAATCTACACAGTCAATGCAATCCCCATCAAAATACCATCTACTTTTTTCAAAGAAATGGAACAAATCATCCTAAAATTTGTATGGAACCAGAAAAGACCTCAAATAGCCAGAGGAATGTTGAAAAAGAAAAGCAAAGCTGGCGGCATCACAATTCCGGACTTCCAGCTCTATTACAAAGCTGTCATCATCAAGACAGTATGGTACTGGCACAAAAACAGACACATAGATCAATGGAACAGAATAGAGAGCCCAGAAATGGACCCTCAACTCTATGGTCAACTCATCTTTGACAAAGCAGGAAAGAATGTCCAATGGAAAAAAGACAGTCTCTTCAATAAATGGTGTTGGGAAAAGGGGACAGCCATATGCCGAAGAATGAAACTGGACCATTTCCTTACACCACACACAAAAATAGACTCAAAATGGTTGAAAGACCTAAATGTGAGACAGGAGTCCATCAACATCCTAAAGGAGAACACAGGCAGCAACCTCTTCGACCTCAGCCTCAGCAACTTCCTCCTAGAAACATCGCCAAAAGCAAGGGAAGCAAGGGCAAAAATGAACTATTGGGACCTCATCAAGATAAAAAGCTTTTGCACAGCAATGGAAACAGTCAACAAAACCAAAAGACAACCGACAGAATGGGAGAAGATCTTTGCAAATGACAGATCAGATAAAGGGCTAGTATCCAAAATCTATAAAGAACTTCTTAAACTCAACACCCAAAGAACAAATGATCCAATCAAGAAATGGGCAGAAGACATGAACAGACATTTTTCCAAAGAAGACATCCAAACAGCCAACAGACACATGAAAAACTGCTCAACATCGCTCGGCATCAGGGAAATCTAAATCAAAACCTCAATGAGATATCACCTCACACCAATCAGAATGGCTAAAATTAACAAGTCAGGAAACGACAGATGTTGGCAGGGATGCGGAGAAAGGGGAACCTTCCTACACTGTTGGTGGGAATGCAAGCTAGTGCAGCCACTCTGGAAAACAGTATGGAGGTTCTTCAAAATTTGAAATAGAGCTACCATAAGATCCAGCAATTGCACTACCTGGTATTTACCCCAAAGATACAAATGTAGGGATCCGAAAGGGTATGTGCACCCCAATGTTTATAGTAGCAATGTCCATAATAGCCAAACTGTGGAAAGAGCCAAGATGTCCATGGACAGATGAATGGATAAAGAAGAAGTGGTATATATATATATACAATGGAATATTATGCAGCCATCAAAAGGAAGGAAATCTTGCCATTTGCAACGACAACGTGGATGGAACTGGAGGGTATTATGAGGAGTGAAATAAGTCAGTCAGAGAAAGACATGTATCATATGACCTCACTGTTATGAGGAATTCTTAATCTCAGGAAACAAACTGAGGGTTGCTAGAGTGGTGGGAGGTGGGAGGGATGGGGTGGCTGGGTGATGGACATTGGGGAGGGTATGTGCTATGGTGAGCGCTGTGAAGTGTGCAAGACTGTTGAATCACAGATCTGTGCCTCTGAAGCAAATAATACATTATATGTTAAAAAAACAGAAGAAGAAGAAGAAGATAGCAGGAGGGAAAGAATGAAGGGGGGAAATCAGAGGGGGAGAGGAACCATGAGAGACAATGGACTCTGAAAAACAAACTGAGGGTTCTAGAGGGGACGGGGGGTGGGAGGATGGGTTAGCCTGGTGATGGGTATTAAAGAGGGCACGTTCTGCATGGAGCACTGGGTGTTATACGCAAACAATGAATTATGGAACATTACATCAAAAACTAATGATGTAATGTATGGTGATTAACATAACATAATAAAAAATATGAGCTGTTTATGGCTATAAGAGTCAGTACTCTTTTGTTAGTAAGTTATAGAACCAAATTCATTCTAGTCTTTACAAAAGGCACATTTCACTGGATCACATACTTGGGAAATTCAAATACACAAATAATGACTGCCCTTTAGCCCCTGCCACCCCAACCACCCCAACACTTTTGTACTTTATCACTTTTCTAAATTTCAGCTTTCCTTATTTCTGCTGCTTTTTGCATGCTGACCTCATTCCTTCTTGACAAAGTAACTCCATCTCCACGAATTGTAAAAGATGGCTGCAGAGCCTGAACCTACAGATGTAGTTTCACATTCTAAAATTAAGAGAGGGTCTTACTTGCTAGTTTTAGAGAAGAGCTCCTGGGAGTTCTGATTAGCTCAGCCTGGGTATCTTATCCCAGGGAAATCTGATTGGCTCAGTCTGGATTATTTATCAACCAGTGTGACTCACTCTGTTGTTTGCCTTGATTGACTGTCCCAGTAAAAACACATAGAAGGATTCAGGATTTCTACAAAGGAACCAGAAGAATAGAGATTTTAAAAAGCTGAGTTGACAAAATTTTAACTTACTTCTGTGCAATACAGACCCATATCCATACACTTAAGTAGCTCATATCTAGGAAGGAACTAAACACAGATCTTGGGTTCTGCCCCCCCATTTTCTTTCTTTGAGCATCTATGATTCTGGCCCCTGGGATTCATGCCTTTACCCCAGCCTAAGTCTTTTTATGTATTTTCCTTTGCTAAATGACTTTCTCTAGCTAAAGCTATTTTTAGTTGGAGGTGACGAGAATAGTTTCAAGCTAGTTTCTGGGCTTAAGAAATAAGAGAGAAATGTTCATAATAATAACTGTCACTGGATCTCTTGTATAAGGATAATATGTTTATAAAAGGATTATAAGTGTTTGGCAATTAAAAGTGAGATCCTGGGGAATTAGATTAAGAGAGGTCTTTGGCACTTACCAGGAAGAAAGAGAGAAAGAGTGGGAAAAAGAGGGGCAACATGCAATGAGGCAGTGGAACCAACCTTGATTCTTAAAGATTTTATTCTCCTAAGTATAATCCTTCCCTATGACCCCCCCAGATATTTACTAAAGATATTAAAATCAGGAAATGATGGAATATGTGGACTTTGTGCAGATAAAAAAAGGAGGGACTGGATTTTGCATCTAGTTGGAGACAAGCTCAGGTGGCACATATAGACAATGAGAGAGATCTTTAAAGAGTGCATGGAAAGTACAAACTACATGCAATTTTCAAATGGTGTGCTTGACTCTGGATTCTCCCAGGCTTTAAACTTGAGGTTTATCAAAGCTAGCCTAAATCTCTGAAAAGCAAGAAGTCATAACAGATTTCTGGGATAAAAGTTTCTAATGTCAATATCTCTATAGATTGGTAAGGGAAATAGGGACTCCTGGGTGGCTCAGTCAGTTAATCAGCTGCCTTCAGCTCAGGTTATGATCCCAGGGTCCTGGGGCCCAGCCCCATACTGAGCCCCGCACCAAGCCCCAAATCAGGCTCCCTGTGCCGTGGGGAGTCTGCTTCTCCCTCTCCCTCTGCTCCCCCCTCCCCCCGGCTCGTGCTCTCCCACTCAAATAAATAAAATCTTTAAAAAAAAAAAAGTTTTATTAGGGAAATAATCTGAATTCTTTTGTATTTTTGAAATTATTTTTAACTACCATTTCCTAGCACCCCACAAGGTAGAAACACCACCAAATATTGGTTGAATAGCAAAGGAATCCTCTTGTGTGCATTGCATGTTGCTTTTGTCACACAGTATGCGGTCTGATCTGTTCTAGTATAATGTATTGTTTAACGTAACAGCTTGAAACAACGACTTATTTGCTCATGATTCTGTGGGTCACCAACTGGGGCCCCTGCTAACTTGAAGAAGAAGTCTGGGATCTCTTTCTATACCTCCTCTTTCAGCCTCTGGAATATCCTAACGCTATTTTGTTTTAAACTGTGACAGAAACATTCCCAGCAGGAAGAATGGGACACAAGGTCCAAAATATACGTACTTGTCAAGTCTGTGCTTATATCACAATTGTAATACCTCATTGATCAAAGCAAGTTACATGCCCAAGCCCAAAATCAATGTGGGTGAAGTCTACATACTACTCACTGGAAGTCATTAATATAATAACCTACGATAGAAACCTTATTATTACTGTTATGAAAAGTTGTGAGTCTATGCTACAAGTTTAGTGTCTTTAATGAAAACTATCTTTGAGGATCAGGGTCTGTGTGTGTGTGTGTGTCTGTGTGAATTTTCTCCTGTTATCACATAAAGGAAGGAGATTAAACCCTTTTATAAAAGGCTCTACTTCTGCTGAGTATGAAATGAAAGTTGGCCCTATGAAGTTAATGTTTTTTCAAAAAAAAGATAAACCTAAATCTGACTGTGTCTTTCCAAATATATTTAATCATTATAACCCTTCTAGAAATAAGTCCACAAACATTCTTATTATACAGGCACTTTGTCATCTAAACCAAGCCTGTAGGTAGAAAATTACCTTTTCCTCTAAGAATATACATATAACAGCAATAGATATACCTTCTTCTATAGGCCTTGTATATGTCTTATATTTATTTGCATGTTCTGCATATGCCGCATGCACTGGTAACATTGTTGGCTTTGCCGGAAATGCTCTACTCAACTATTTTTGTTCGCTACTCATTCTTTAAGTATAAATGACAGTGTTAACTTCCCACCTACACTGCCCTTCTCCCCGTTTAGTTCCTCCTTTCTTTATAACCTTTCACAAAATGGTCAACACCTGCTTACTACTCATTCATCTCATTGTTTTGTGAGTATTTGTGCACATTGGTGTTCTCATGACTTCTTACTGAAGTTAGAAAGTATATGGATTGCTGTATCAGTCAGAGTCCTACCAGAGAAACAGAACCAGTGGGAAATATATATATTAAGAGATTTATGGTGAGGAATTAGCTTGCGCAATTGTGGGGATTGGCTAAGCCAGTCCAAAATCTGCAGGACTGCTATTAAGAAAGCAGGCTGTCACAGAGCTAAAACAAACAACCCTAAAATTTGTATGGGATCACAAAGGACCCTGAATAGCCAGAGCAATTTTGAAAAGAGAAAGTAAACCTGGCAGCATCACAATTCTGGACTTCAAGTTATACTGCCAAACTGTAGTTATCAACGCAGTATGGTACAGACACATAGATCAATGGGACAGAAGAGAAAACCCAGAAACAGACCCACAACTATATGGTCAACTGATCTTCGACAAAGCAGAAAAGCATGTCCATTGGAAAAAAGACAGTCTCTTCAACAAATGGTGTTGGGAAAAGTGGATAGCAAAGGAATGAAACTGAAACACTTTCTTACACCATATACAAAATAAATTCAAAATGGATGAAAAACCTAAATGTGAGGCAAAAAACCATCAAAATCCTCAGGGGAACATAGGCAGTAACCTCTTTGACATTGGCCATAGCAACTTCTTACTATATACATCTCTGGAGGCAAGGAAAACAAAAGCGAAAATGAACTGTTGGGACTTCATCAAGATAAAATTAGCTTCTGCACAGCAAAGGAAACAATCAACAAAACTAAAAGACCACCTTCAGAATGGGAGAAGATATTTGCAAATGATATATCTGATAAAGGGTTAGTATCCAAAATCTATAAAGAACTTATCAAACTCAACATCCTCCCCCCAAAAAATAATCCAGTTAAGAAGTGGGCAGAAAGCATGAATAGACATTTTTCCAAAGAAGACATCCAGAGGGCCAACAGATACATGAAAAGATGTTCAATATCACTCATCATCAGGGAAATACAAATCAAAACTACAATGAGATATCACCTCACACCTGTCAGAATGGCTAAAATTAACAACACAGGAGGGGCACCTGGGTGGTGCAGTTGGTTAAGTTTCTGACTCTTGGTTCTGGCTCAGGTCATGATCTCAGGGTCATGAGACTAAGCCCCGAGTAGGGCTCTCTGCTCAGTGCAGAATCAGCTTGAGTTTCTCTCTCCCTCTTCCTCTATCCCCACCCGCCCCCCCACAGCGTGCCCATGCTCTCTCTCTCTCTCTCAAATAAATAAATAAATAAATCTTAAAAAAATAAAATTAACAACACAGGAAACAACAGATATTGGTGAGGATGTGGAGAAAGGGGAACCCTCTTACACTGGTGGTGGGAATGCAAACTGATGCAGCCACTCTGGAAAATAGTATGGAAGTTCCTCAAAAAGTTAAAAATAGAGCTACCCTACCATCTAGCAATTGCATTACTAAGTATTTACCCAAAGGATACAAAAATACTGATTTGAAAGGATGCACGTGCACCCCAATGTTTGTAGCAGCGTTATCAACAATAGCCAAATTATGCAAAGAGGCCAAATTTCTGTCGACTGATGAATGGATAAACAAGATGTGGTATATATACAACAGAATATTACTCAGCCATAAAAACGAATGAAATCTTGCCATTTGCAAGGACACAGGTGGAGCTGGGGTGTATCATGCTAAGCAAAATAAGTCAATCAGAGAAAGAAAAATACCATATGATTTCACTTATACATAGAACTTGAGAAATGAAACAGATGAACATAGGGAGAAAAATAAAGTAAATTTGGAAAATTTTTGATGTAAAAAAAAAGAAGGGCAGGATGAAATTCTTAGATATTCTTAGCTGAAGCTGCCAGAATTTCTTAAACCTGGAAGCCTAAACTCTGATTTTTAAGCTTTTCAACTGGTTGAATAAAGTCCACCCAGATTACCAATGATAATCCCATTTATAATTATGACTATAATTTCTAATAATCAACTAATTGTCAGCTTTAACCACATCTACAAAATACCTTCATTGCAAAACCTAGAACAGTTTAATTGAGGAACTGTGGAACGTACATTTGCCAACTTGATACATCAAAAGATCATCACAATTGCAAACATAACTTTAATACAACCTGCAATATTTTAGTATGGGAGAACTAAAAACAGGGAGGGGACTAACTTTTAGATTAGAATTAATTACATCTTAATTTTAAAATGAGTAACAATTATGTAATTGATTATTTGGTATTTTTAACCTATTTAACTTAGAAAATCATTGAATCATTTTTGCTAAGACTATAGTAAATAGCATTTTGTGAAACACTGAGTTCATAAGAATTGTTTAAAATAGTGGAATGTGTAGAGGCGTATATGCAAGAAAGTATGTAATATTGTCTTGTTTGGTATACTAGAGAATTAAACATAGAATTTAAATGTAGGGTATAGGAAATGAATGTATAGATTCAAAGCAATTTTTCAAAACATTTTTCTTTGGCAAAAGCTTTTCACTAAAACATGTGAGTTGTATGAATTAGTTGCAAAGTATTATCAAAATAACAACCAAAGACATTTACATTGTAAAATAAGCTTCCATTTTTATAAATTATTATGTAAGTTCTTTTAGTAATCATGCATAAAAATAACCTTTTTTTAGAAATGAATATTTATATTCTACCTTAAAACAATATACATTTAATATGTAAGCTTCTTACACTGTGTAAAATTACTTTTGCAAAGCTAAGAATGAATCCTGGATTAACGTTAGACGTCAGGATAATTAAGTAGAAACATCTCAGGTCTATCTAATTTGAAAAATTCAAATAATTATTATCCCTAATTGATATCTAATTATTTTTTCAAATGATTAAAATCTTAAAAACTCAAAAATACTGACATATATTTCATTGCTTACAAAACCCACACTTTTAGACTGCCTTAGCATATTGTTATTATAATAATACATGAATACATAATATATACTAATATTAAAATATATAATTTTACATGGGTTAATAATATTTACTACCATCATAATTTATGTCATATATGATGAGCTGACCTAATAACAACATTTGAAAATAATCTGAAAAGCACCCTAAAGAAAAATAAGTTTATAACCTATGTGTTTAAAAGTTAATGTACATTTTCAGGGCATTCACAGGTAGAAGGCAACAGATCCAGTCCCCTAGTCTAGCACATCCATACTCATAAACATCTATTTGCTTTGCTTTGTCAAAACATATGAAAAATCATTAAAGTGTTTTAATAAATGTCTGGTTTTCCTGCTCATTCATCTTATAAATATTAATTAGCCATGGATCAGGCAATTAAAGTTTAATCAATTTGCACTAATTAGCACCACATACTTGCATAAAAAGATAAAACCAACTCCTGCATCTGGCTGTTATTTGCAGTTTTTGTCAAGTGCTGATGAGTTTAATCTTGAAGGGAAGATTAAGAAGAAAAGAAAAAAAATAAATCAAGAAAGTAGTGTTAATTTTATTAAATTTTCACTCAAAGCACCGGTCATGAGTATCAGAGAGATAATGCCAGCAACATGACACTTTTTTACCAAAACCTGATTCACCAGCTTCTTCCTCGTAGCCCCATTCAGAAAGGAGGGGCTCCATTTCTTCCATTTGTGACACCGCTAAATGCATTTTATTTCACTTTTACCGTGAATTCAAATCTGAATCATTTCTATTCTTTGTGACTTAAAAAAACTTTTAAAAATGAATGGTCCCTATATAGCCGTAGACATGAAGGGTCACTTTCTTCCTACAGAATGAATATGAATGATCTATGTTGAAGGAGAAATTAAAAAGTTGTAGCCTTACGCGTGAAATTGAAATGTTGGCCACCAGATATTTTGTGCAACTGTTACAATGAGAGATCTCGGAAAGACTTAAAAGTTGCATTCTGATCTTTTGTGGACATTTCTGAGCTGAACACATTTTTGTCTTGCGTAGACTTCTCTGTCTTTGACTTCTGAATTCGATTAAATAAATTACACTGCCAATCTAGTAAGGAGACATTGTACAGCGCATTTGCATTACTATTTTGTGTTTTAATAACCAAAGAAAATAAAGTGTTCCATTACGGCCTATTCATATAATTGACAAGGATTATAGGAAATGGAACTAGTCTTTAATCACTGATGGAAATTTATCTTAGGCTTGGCAGGTAAAACTACACGTTTTAAGATGATTTAGCATTGTACTAAAAAATAGAGCATGATTCATAAAAAAAGCTATGCACCATTTACATGGGGATTTTTATTCAGTTTATGCAAGAATAGACCAGTGAATGGTTATTGATATTTTTCAAATAAAGTATGTATGATTCATTAAACTCCCTATTCCCCTGTGAGCAAGCCACTGCTCTGTTAAGCACTCTTTGCATACATATCCCATAAAGAAAGCAAAAGCAGAAAAAGGGGGTGTCATGCTTCAATGCCTTCTTTTAAAAAAGTGCCTAAAATTGAGATCACATACAGTAACAGATAATTCTCTAAACTACCATCTGGATCTCAATACATATGATTATGCACACTGCTGTTGAAAAAAAATGTGAATATGTTCTTTGTTAATACAGTATAAGCTGCTGCTATGGAGATATATACCTGCGTATACTGCACAGAAATAAGACTGAATCAAGTGCTGATGCTCTAGAATCTTTCTACTATGAATGGAATAATGTATGAAAATGCACTTTTTAAAATCTAAAGGGCTATAAACATAGCATAGCTTCCTGGGGCAAAGAAAAGATATCACTGCTATGATTCAGTAGACTCCTCCTGAACACAGTCCTACTCTTCTTATATGAACGGTTATTTAAAATCTGTCTTGTGTTTAGGTAGAGAAGGAAGCCAGCAGAGTATATAGTGGCAAGGTCTGAGTATACATCTATGTTCTGTCTTCTTCAAAGCTAGTGGTGTTTGGCAATACTTTCAATGTTTCTAATTGCCTGTCTTCGCCCCACAACACACAGAATAGGATTTCATTCTCTGTTTTGTTCCACAAGTAGTTATTGACTACATAGTTGTTTATGAATGGTATAGGTAACCAAAATACATATCACTTGGTAAGTGGTCAAAGGAATTGACCATGTTACACCTAGAAAGCAACAGATATCATAAGCGTCTTCAATATTTAAATATTTAGACATCATAATTGTCAACAATATGGAAGAGATCTTAAGACTTACTGTGATTCCAGGAGGTAGAAGAAAGGTATAGAAGTCAAAGGAAGGGGCTCCTGGGTGGCTCAGTTGGGTAAGCGACTGCCTTCGGCTCAGGTCATGATCCCGGGGTCCTGGGATTGAGACCCACATCGGGCTCCCTGCTCAGCGGGGAGCCTGCTTCTCCCTCTCCCTCTGCTGGCTGCTCCCCCTGCTTGTGCGCTCTCTGTCTATCTGTCAAATAAATAAATAAAAATTCCTTAATTAAAAAAAAGTCAAAGGAAGATAAGCATTTACTTCATGTAGAAAATAACTCAAATATAAATGTATGCCTTTTAAATGGTTTGTCATGGGAAGAAATTCATCCAGTTGATCTTTTATGAAATTCTTTGTGAAGAATGTTGCTACTGAATAGGATTGTAGACCAATTATAAGATTATAGGAGAAAATATGATATAAATATGTAAAAAATAATGTATTAGGACAGTATCTTCCCTTCATAAAACATATTTATAAATTGCTGAAGTTTTTGCACAAAGAATGCAAATTTGATTTCCTTATTCATTTAGGATTAATACAAATAAATTTTGTTTTCATTTTTAACCTAAACCCCCCCAAAAGTACACTCTCCTCTACAAATGGAAACCAGGTATTGACAAGTTCTCTCTTCCTTGAGTTATCTTTGACTGGCTGGGATACATCAGTATTAAAAAAAAAAGCACAACTTATATAGCCCAGTTTTCTGATCTTCTGTGGCTTAAAGGCATTCTCAGATACTACATTTTTCTGAGAGAAGGAAGTCCATGTTAAAATTATGTTGGTTTTAATTTTTCTTCCCAGGGCTTCTCATTCCATTGTACATTTTTGAGAGACTAAAATTAAGAAATAATTGGATTTTCATAGCTTATTCTAGCCTACTTGATAGAATTTCCTTAGTCTATGCATTATTTGTTAGAGGAATGAAGACTGTAGAATCATGGGAAGCGCCCCTTCTCCAGACAGTTAGAAATATTATTGCCCACTATTTGAAAAATAATCATCATGCCTAAATTGTATAATCAGATATATTTAAAGATAGCAAATAAAGACAGGAATGTTCAAAATTTTTAAAAACGGCATATATCTCTGAATTTGTTGATATTTTATTCTCTTCTCCAATAATATAATTTATAGGTATTGTATAGTATGATTAATTAATGAAGGTATAAAACAACTTATGGCATGGCAGTAAATGAAGTCAAGAGCCTCAATGTAGAAATCTCTTGGTTATAGCTTTTTATAAAATTGAATGTTATAATAAGTATCTTTTATCTGAACTGAATTTAGATGTGTCATAAAAAATAAAACAGTTGTGTTAAATAATTTATTTATTAAAGCACTAATAAATATTTAAATCCTACTTATTTAATTATCTAAAAGATAACAATCTTACCTGTAAGATGTATGGAGAAATAATAATTCAGTACAGAAAAAACATAATTTTTAAGAAAAACATTAAATACATCATCTGGTAAGACAGACACACTAGGACAAATTATGTTGTAATTAACTCAAGTAGAAGGGGTATTTGAGAAAGCAAGTAGAACGTACGAGCAGAAATGTGAATGCATTTTTTCCCAGATGATTTTAACTTCACCTAATTGGTGTTAATAAGTTATAGTGATTTTATTTTTTTAATTGTGTAGTAAATTAATTTTTAATAAAGATATTTTGACAATTTTTACATGTGATACTGCTTTTTGAGTAATTTCAGGAAAACTTCGACTGGAAAAAGTATGATTTCAGCAAAACAACAACAACTCCATCAACTACTTTTACACCACAAACCATTTATCCAGATAGATAAACGTCTATCTGAAAGTCCACCAATGGTACTGAATAGCTGTGGTTATTTTCCAGAACTTACTGGCTTCCTATTCCTAGAAAAGCATGCCTAGTTACTTCTTCACGACACAATTCATAAAATTTTCTGTAGAATTCCCTTTATGATTATTAGGAAACCGATTACTGAGAAATCCCTTTGGTCCCTTGTAACCTTTTTTTCATATTTATATATTGTACTCCCTTCATGAGTACTCTCCATGTACTCTGTGAGTATTGTGCATTACTTTATCATGTTTTCCCATGAACAAACATACCTAATTAAACCACTTGCACAGTGCCAAGAACTCCATGAAAACTCATGTGCTAGAAATGAGTGTGATGCCTTTCCATGCATGCAAACTACCGAAGCCTAGGAGCAGTTTTAACGTGAAAAAGAGTATCTAACCATGTTGTGATGATTAAGTGGACTACTGGAGCCAGATATAATGAATTTTAAACCAACGTTGTTAGAGGTGTTTTTTTTTTTCTTAATGTGGTAATTAGAAAGGGTCATTTTAAAATGAAAACTTTGTCTGCATTAAACAAAAATCTAAAATATTAGAAGTAAAAGACATTTGGTAGAAAAAATATGACTGCAATTTCCTTTTCTTCCCTTCAAGAAATAGATATAGTACATTTGGTTACAATCATCGAACTAAACATTTAGAAATTATCCTTTAGAAGTTAGAAACCTGAAAGTAAAATACAAGATATGCTATGAATAAGTTCTGATGCTGAAAGAGGTTCTATTTAGTGACATCTCTGATTTCCTTCAAGCGCATGTCTCCTCATAAATTGCCACCTTTCACCTGTCCTACTGGGTCTTCCTGACATATCCTTCTTAATACGTGGTCTTGAAACATTTTCTAGTGTTCATCTCTATAGGTCACAATCAAAATGTGTCTTTATTTCCTATGTCCTGAGTTCAATCTGCCCACTGTCAGACCATAACTTTCAGATAGAACTGACTTTGTCTTGCCTGCTAGACATTTGTAGAAATGAAAAACCAAGTAATTTTGTCCAGAAATCAGAAAGGGCATGTGGGGATTTTTTTTGTCTCAGTTGCATGATGCCTAAGGACTAACTGGGGTTGTTCAAATAATTGGGGTTTTGCACCTGGGGCCTCAGTTCTTAATTTGAGTTGTACTGGCTGGAAGGTCCAGGAAACTTATGCTCATATGTCTGATATCTGAGAGTGTTCCTTGCAACCTCTCTGTTTCCATATGGCTAAGTCTTCTCAGTATGGAGGTCTCAAGGTAGTTCATCATCTGTCCTTTTAAAAGTGTAAGCCAGGAATTAACACACCATCACTGTCACCATGTTCTGTTGGCTTAAACATAAATAAGCCCAGCCTATAGTCTTCCTCTTAATGGGAAGGATGGTTAAGAATTGTAGCTACTCCCTGGCCACAAATTATTCACATTCTTCCTACTTTCAGATGCACTCAGCTTCTCATGATATGCCAGTCTCAACCCAATATGTCTTCAGATTCTAGTCTGGAAACTTACAATCTACATAGTTCCAAGTGTGTGTTAAACTCTTCTGGTGTAGTACCTCAGGTGTTAAGTCCTCGGATATGACTCCTTAAGACCTGAAAGCTATTTGCTTTTCACACACAACATGCAATATTTGGGTAGGACAACTTCAATAGACAATTCTTTTTTTTTTTTTTTTTTTGAAGATTTTATTTATTTGACAGAGGGAGACACTGCAAGAGAGGGAACACAAGCAGGGGGAGTGGGAGAGGGAGAAGCAAGCTTCCTGCTGAGCAGGGAGCCCAAAGTGGGGCTCAATCCCAGGATCACGACCTGAGCTGAAGGCAGATGCTTAACGAATGAGCCACCCAGGTGCCCCTCAGTAGACATTTCTTATCAAAAAGGGGGATAACAGTACCACACAGCTGTTACTAGTCCGTAACATTTCTGAAATCCTGACACATCCATATCACTGGTTTCTTGATTAAGGCATAGCTAGCCTTGTTTCTTTGAAATGGTTCTCTGTGGCTCTTGGATACACTGAGCTCTTGGCTCCATCTTCTGAATCATTAATCCTTTTCTATAAAAAAGTAACCATGTTTTCTGTTGAGTAGCTTTCTTATCCTTTTTTCTGGTTATAGAAGTTTTAGGACCTAAAGGGCCTCCTTTCATTTTTAAACTGTCTCTGTCACTTTCAGACAAAGCCAGTATAATTCCTTTAACATTTCTTGGGTCTCCTGTGTATTACATCTTAATCTACTCACTTAGACAGGAGCCATAACCAGAAAACTTTTTTGAGGACAGATGTCTCTTTACCTTGGGCTGAGAATTAGGGTTTGTGGGATGTCCTTAAGATACTTGGGAATTGTTTTGTCACACTTTGCAGATATGCTAGGCATTGCCATAAAATTTTTTGATGTATTAACAAAGGGTTTTCCAGATGAGGTTCCTTTCTTAGGATAAGCTAGGGATGAGAAACAGCTTGAATTTTGAACCCACTGAGTTTTGACTCGGAAGTGTTTCCTCTGGGCATGACTGGAAAGTGAGCGGCTCCTTCTTTAGTTCATGGCTCTCTAACCGTACCTTATCATATACAACTAAAACAACTCCATTGGATCTTTCAACACACTGTGTGAAAATTCCCTTGATCAAATTCACTAGTTCATTAGTTGTATTTCTATTTTCCAAAGCTTACCAATTTCCTGCCACCATATAACATATATCCTCTTTTCCAGACTCCAGTAACAGTTTCCTAACTGTCCTTCAATCTTCTGGAAGGTTTTTAGGTCCAAGCTCTTGACAAGGTCCCAAAGATAATCCTACATATTTTAGGTTTTTGTGATGGAAATACTCCTCTTCCTGGTAAGAAATTCTGTTCCAAATTTCTTTTCTTCCAAGAAGAGAGAACAAAGATATAAAACAATTTTATTAGCAGCTTTCATGCTTTTATGGCTTGACAGCACCCCTGATGCTTAGACTATCTTCTGTAGTTCAATTAGATAATGGCTGGGGATGGAGTCCTCTGAATGTTCAACTGGATTCATAGCCCAGATTCTTGTACTTTGCTCATATAACGACTCTCTCCTACCACGTGCCTCTTTTGGTAAGAAGCATACATGTGGAAGAGGGGCCACCTCCAGATTCTTCTCTTCAGTAGCTGCCAGGACCTCGCCTTTTCTCTAGACATTTGCTGGATACATGAGCTTCTGAGTCATCCAGGGAAAGGTAGAAAAATAAAGAAGTAAAGGATTTTTTTCAGTTTTACTATTGTGAGCTAGCATCGGTTCTCCATATGGTAGTCATTATCAAAGCTGACTCTCTCTCAGACCTATACATTTCTAGAGATATCTTATCTGCTCTTCCCTGACCCAAAGGATACATAGCTTCTGGTTAGTCACTTTCAATTTCTGGCACTTTCTGGCACAGTCTAGGCATTCTCTAGACCATCCTCTTGAATATGTTCTATGATAATCCTGGGTCAGTTTATTTATATTCATCTAGCCTATATCTTTTATTAACTTTATTTTGGTAAAAATTACATACAAAAAACTATCCATTTAAAGTGTATGATTTTATGAATACACATGTGTATAATCACGAAACCACTGCCACAGTCAAGAGACAGAATATTTTCATCACCCTCCAAGGTTTTCTTGTGTTTCTTTGCATTTCACTCCTCTCTACACTCCTGGCCTAAAGAAACCAATACTCAAGTTCTTAGTCACTAAAGATTACTTTGAGTTTCACAGAATTTTACACTAATGGACTTATATATATGAGTACATACTCTTTGTGTCTGTCTTCTTTCACTTAACATGATGATATCTACCCACGTTGTGTACATTGCTATTCATTCTGTATTGCTGAGTAGTATCCTATTGTAGGGATATACTTGTAGATAGGCATTGGCTCCTCAGTTTTGAACCAGTTAAAATAAAACTGCTCTTATGAACATTCATGTAAAAATCATTGTATAAACAAATATTATTAATTATCTTCAGTAAATCCCTAGCAGTAAAATGGCCAGGTTATATAGTAACTGAATATTTAATTTTGAATTAACTCCTACACAGTTTTTCAAAGTGATTATAAGTTTCAGTTGCTTCATTTTCTCATTAACAGTTGGAAATTTATTTCTTTTTCTCTTTGTAGAAAAAAGATGTCTTGCATGTCTTTTATTTATTTTTTTTTATTTTATTATGTTACGTTAATCACCATACATCCAACATTGTAGAGGGAGTGCCCTAGCATATCATTGTGGATGTATCTTGTATTGCCTTTGGCCAATTTTTTTTTCTTTTTTCAAATTGGATGGTACATTGTAGACATTCTTTTTGTATTTTAGATACATTTTTTGGGGGGAATCTGCTATACATTTTGCTCCCATTTTGTAATGAACTTTTCATTTCCTAAATGTGTTTTTTGAAAGAAAAATTCTTTAAGTTTGGAAATTTCTAGTTGTTAATTTTTATGGTTGGTACTTTCTACATCTTATTGAGAAATATTTGCTCACTTCAATATATTTTTTGATAATCTCAGCTTTTATATATATCTATTGCTGGCTAAATTTTGTGTATGATGTAATGGAAGGATTGGTGTTTATTTTATTTCATATGAATATTCAGCCATCCCAATACCATGTGTTGTAAAGATTTTTCTTTTTGACATTGAATTTCCTTGGTATTTTTGTCAAAACACAAATGGGTGAGTCTACTTTTTAACTCTGATTTGTTTTATTGATTTATGTACGTATTTCTTTTACCATTATCCCATTGTTTTTGATAATTCTAGCTTTTTGTTAATTATTGAAATTTGGCATTATAAGTCACTTGTCTGTTAATTTTCCAGATATTTGTTTTTTCTAGATTATTTGCATTTCCCTATAAAATTCAGATATACTTTGTTAATTTGTATAAGAAAAGTGTGCTGGTATTTTGATTGGGATTATGTTGAATATAGGTCAATTTAGGAAGAATTGACAACTGTATAATCTATATTCATGATGTATCTTTTCATTTATTTTAGTCTTCTTTGGTTTATTTCAGCAGTGTTCTGTATTTTTAGAATAGATGTCTTGCATGTCTTTTATTTTTTTATTTTTTATTTTATTATGTTATGTTAATCACCATACATTACATCATTAGTTTTTGATGTAGTGTTCCATGATTCGTTGTTTGCGTATAACACCCAGTGCTCCATGCAGTATGTGCCCTCTTTAATACCCATCACCAGGCTGACCCATCCCCTCAACCCCCTCCCCTCTAGAACCCTCTGTTTGTTTCTCAGAGTCCATAGTCTCTCATGGTTCGTCTCCCCCTCCAATTCCTCCCTTCATTTTTCCCTTCCTGCTATCTTCTTCTTCTTCTTTTTTTTAAACATATAATGTATTATTTGTTTCAGAGGTACAGGTCTGCGAGTCAAGCATTCTTTCTTGATCAAAACTCTTCAGAGCGTGTCTTTTAAACATTCATTTGAAAATATTTTATGTTTGACTGTTGTCTTAGATCAGGTTGCAGTACCAAAGTATGATAGACTGGGTGACTTATAAATAGCATTGTTTCTTCATTTCTTACTTCTATTTCTTGCAATTCTGGAGTCTGGTCATCCAACATCAGGGTGCCAGCATGGCCAAGTTCGGATGAGTGCCCTCCTCCAAGTTGCAGGCTGCTGCCTTTTCATTGTATCCTTACCTGGTGGAGAAAGAAGGAGGTAGTTCTTTGGCCTCTTATAAGCGCACTAATTCCATTCATGAGGTCTCTACCTGCATGACCCAATTACCTCCCAAAGGCCCCATGTCCAAATACCATTACATTGGATTAGATTTCTTTCTTTTTTTTTAATTTAAATTTTAGTTAGTTTACATACAGTGCAATATTGGTTTCTGGAGTAGAATTCAGTGATTCATCACTTACATATAACACCCAGTGCTCGTCACAACAAGTGCCCTCTATAATACCTATAATCCATCTAGTTGTACTATTAGACACAGTCCTTTATTTAGAATTGTGTAGCATGAGAACAATTTCAAAGGGGTATTTGAACTGGAGGAAGATGGGCAGGATTATCACAGAGCTTTAACGTGAGTGGTCAATTGAAGTGTCACATGTTTGGGAAATAACTATTTAAAGATAGTCTTCAGAGGGAGGAATTATTCTTGTGGCTTAGCAGCCACTTACTGGGCAATTCAGTATTATCAGGAAGCACAGGAAGAACAGTTATGAGAACCAATGTCATAGGCCAAACTGGACAATTTTTAGTATGTCAGAGTCTTATATTAACCTCCTTTATCACTTAATCTACTCCAGTTTTCTTCATAGTACTTATTTTCACTTTAAATATGTTAGCAGTTTATTAATTTCCTTTCTATTGTTTGTCTTTCCCTCTGAAATATTTTCCTAAGAGCAGAGCTGCTACCTATGTTGTTCTCCTTGGTGATTCCAGTGTCAACATTACCAGGCACTTAATAGAAACTCCAGAAATATTGCTAGAATAAAAACTGGAGGGGGAGTAAATTATAATTTTTTATTGGAAAACAGACAGCTTGGAATATATTGGAGGCAAATTGTGTCATAACTAGATTCTCCTTAAGGGCTAAACAATGTTATTAAAGCAAGTAACAAGAAAAGAAATAAAAGAAAAGAAAATGTTTCTGGTACAAGACCAGCACTACAAAAACATTGTCTACGGGAACCAGCATAATACACCCATTTTGCAATAGTGTAACCTTTAAGTACATATTGTTGCCTGTCCATCGTCCACCCAGTTACAACTCCACACTTCAATAACGTAATGACAGTTCCTAAGGGAAACTACTTAAAAAAAAAAAAAGGCATAAACCAGATATTCCTTGATTTGACCAACTCCATCTAAGTTTAGATGTGCAGAAGGGCTTAGATAAATCCAGAGTAAGCCACATGAAACATGTTAGTTGGTCAATTTTCTAAAATAAGTTTTCAGGACAATGACAGTAAGGTAAGGGAAGAAAAATGGGGGTCCAAAGTCCTAACTACTACACTTGGGTATTTGTTGACAGATAAGTTACGGGGATAAGTTACAAACAGATAAGTTTGTAACGGTTTACAGATAAGTTACAAACAAAGGAAAGGCAAAAAATTCTGTGCAAGAAATTTAACACATTCTATACAATGTCCTCACTTAAAAATATCACTTGTATAAACTCTTCACAGTTTACTTGACCATCAGCATCAGTATTTGCTTCCCTGATCAGACTGAGTAACTGAATACTCTTACCACGACTCTACGCTCTCTTTCTTGCACAGACCTAGAGCTTTAACATTTAGATAGATCCCTTTGCTTATAACCTTTCAATTCCCTCAAGTTGTAAGTCCAATAACTTTTTTATTTTTAATTTTTTTCATTTCATTTTATTTATCATGATAAGTGTACTTTTTAATTCCCATCCCCTGTTTCCCCCTTTCCCCCACCACCCTCCCCTCTGGTAACCATCAGTTTCTTCTCTATAGGTAAGAGTCTATTTCTTGGTTCGTTCTGTCTTTTTTCTCCCCTTCGTTTATTTGTTTTGCTTCTTAAATTGCACATATGAGTGAGATCATGTGGTATTTGTCTTTCTCTGACTGACTTAGTTCGCTTAGCATTATACTCTCTAGCTCTTTCTATGTTGTTGCAAATGGCAAATTTTCATTCTTTTTTGTGGCTGAGTAATATTCCATTGTGAATATATGCTACCTCTTCTTTATCCATTCATCAATCAGTGGACACTTGGGATGCTTTCATAGTTTGGCTATTGTAAATAATATTGCAATAAACATAAGGGTGCACGTATCCCTTTGAATTAGTGTTTTTTTATTTTTTGGGTAAATACCTAGTAGTGTGATTCCTGGCTCATAGGGTGGGTCTATTTTTAATTTTTTGAGGACTTTGTATACTGTTTTACGCAGAGGCTGCACCAATTTGCATTCTTACCAACAGTGCAAGAGGGTTCCTTTTTCTCCACATCCTCACCAACACTTGTTTTTTGTGTTTTTTTATTTTAGCCTCTGACAGGTATTTTAGCCACTCTTTACAACTACTCATTGTAGTTTTGATTTGTATTTTCCTGAAGACGAGCGATGTTGAGCATCTTTTCGTGTGTTTGTGTGTCTGTTGGCCATCTGGATGTCCTCTTTGGAGAAGTGTCTTCTTTGGAGAAATGTCTGTTCATGTCTTCTGCCCATTTTTTAATTTGATTCTTTGTTTTCTGCATATTGAGTTATATCAGTTATTTATATATCTTGGATACTAATCTTTTATCAGATATGTCATTTGCAAATACGTTCTTCCATTCAGTAAATTACCTTTTAGTTTTGTTGATTGTTTCCTTCACTGTGCAGAAACTTTTTACTTTGATGTAGTCCTGATAGTTTATTTTTTTTTTATTTCCCTTGCCTCAGTAGACATATCTAGGAAAGTGTTGCTATGGCTGATGTCAGAGACATTACTGGCTCTGCTTTCTTCAAGGATTTTTATAGTTTCAGGTCTCACATTTAGGTCTTTAATCCACTTTAAGTTTACTTTTGTGTATGGTGAAAGAAATGGTCCAGGTTTATTCTTTTGTGTGTGGCTGTCCAGTTTTCCCAACACCATTTGTTAAAGAGACTATAATTTTCCCATTGTATATTCATTCCTTCTTTGTCAAAGATTAGTTGACCATATAATTGTGGGTTGATTTCTGGGTTTTCTGTTCTATTTCATTTATTTATGTGTCTATTTTTATGCCAGTACCATACTGTTTTAATTACTATCACTTTATAAAATAACTGGAAATCTGGAATTGTGATACCACTAGTTTTGTTTTTCTTTTTCAAGATTTCTTTGGCTCTTTGAGGTCTTTTGTGGTTCCATACAAATTTTAGCATTGTTTGTTCTAATTCTGTGAAAAATGCTGTTGGCATTTTGATAGAGATTGTGTTAAATTACACATTGCATTAAATTACAGATTGTTTTGAGTAGCATAGACATTTTAATAGTATTTGTTCTTCCAACCTATGAGCATGGAATGTCTTTGCATTTCTTTGCATCACCTTAAATTTCTTTCAACAGTGCTTTAGTTTTCAGAGAACAGGTCTTAGACCTCCTTGGTCAGATTTACTCCTAGATATTTTACTGTTTTTGGTGTAGTTGTAAATGGGATTGTTTTCTTAATTTCACTTTATGCTGCTTCATTATTAGTGGATAGGAATGCAACAGATTGATTTTGTATTGTGTAACTTTGCTGAATTCCTTTATCAGTTCTAGTTTTTTGGTGGAGTCCTTACGGTTTTCTATATATAGCATCATGTCATCTGCATATAGTGAGAGTTTTACTTCTTCCTTACCAGTTTGGATGCCTTTTATTTCTTTACGTTGTCTAATGGCTTTGGCTAAGACTTCCAGGACTGTGTTAAATAAAATATTATTCACCAGTCATCTTTTTTAATCAGGAGACAGTGGTTTACCAAGGAAACAGCAAACAAGTGCAAAGGGAGAGAGAGGTAGGCATAACCTTTCAATATCAGTCACCACACTCCTCCAAACTGTATGTGGCTGATTTCCAAGAAAGAATTTTATCTAAAAAGATCTACAGGAATGAAGGAAGAGGATGGGGAGGGCAATAACTTTCTTTCTCTTACATATGAAATTTTATTATCTCCATTCTGAGGTTAAAAAACTTCTTTATATTTTAAAGCAGAAAAGATCCTACTTATTTGCATTCCAAATTATATATTAATATAGATTCTCATTTGCATTTTAACTCACATAATACTGTTTTCCAGTCTTAAAGTTGAAGGTTCCATTTAAATTTGGAATCAATTTTGAGGGAAGTAATATTTTTCTCATAGTCGTTTCCCCCTGAGAAATTTATTCTATTTCAAAGCACAGTTTGAACTGTGTTCTTATTGTTTCTTTCCTAGTTCATACCTTTCTCCTCCCAAGACTAGATTGTGTGCTCCCATCCCTGGGACCCATCCTCACGCCCTTTCTTCGTACTTTGTGTGGCCATATTCAGTGTCTGATATCAGCATTTGATATTACCCCAAAATGCAAATATATTGAAACATATATCTAATTCTAAATATGTAACTAGTGTCCTGTTTTAGCAATTGTTAAGAAGTAGGTATATTGCAAAGCAAATTTACTTAAAGTGTAATTGTTTTTGTTAACATTGATGGTGTAGATAGAAAGTTCTATAATAAGTTCCCAGTTATTCTTTTCCTCAGCAAATCTCTTTACAATGTAATATTTTCTAGGTTTGATTAACCACCTCTAAAGGTTTTTGAATAATTAAAACCTTTTTTAACACATTTTTCTTCAAGTTGTATTTCTATTTGTTTATAGGCTTGATCTCAGTTTGTGACTTGCCTGCAATGTTTTTCATTACTGTGCACTGTTTGAACATGTCTTGATGGTGATAATCACTGGGCTCCTGGAGTGTGATCAGTGTGGTGAGCATTCCTGACTTGCCTTTTAAATTTTCTTCATTTTTCCACAATTAAAAGATTTTAGTCTTGCTTACAATTAGCTTCTTGCTTTGAATTTTTGTCAGGTGGGTAATACCATTTGTTTTCAGTATAATATTTTAATATATGATTTTCAGTTTCTTGAAAGTTGTAGCCTATGATTTTTTTTTCTAACACTCAGTTGAATACTGAAACTGGTTGACCTTAAAATTTAAGAATTTATTTCATGTGTTTTACTCTTGCTACCTTTCTGGCTATCCCTTTATATGTATATATTTTGGCCTGGAACCGTAATACCGATAAGCTCTGTGTGACATAAGATTTTATTTATATTCTTTTTCTTCTGTTCATATTCTTTGATTCTTTTAAATAATACCTATACTCATAGGTGATATCTGAGTGATAGAACAGTTAAGCCCTCCCCAAAGCAGGATAGCATATGACAGTCATAAAGTGGATCCAATCCTGCTGAACCCTCCATTACTTCTTTGGAGGCATCTCGAGGTAAGCTTTCCTAAACCTTCTGTAAATGCCACTGTTACAGCACTTCATCCAGTGCATGGAGATGCTCCTATTCAGGGTACCTACATCCACAACAAACTAACAGTTGTTCAAATTATAGAATTGATAAGTAGAATTTCAATGCTCTCTGGTCTTTATCGTTGAACTGCCTACATACTAAAATACTGCACTTTTGTTAGTTAATTTTACAAACTAAAAATAACATTCTAAAATTATATTCAAAATAGCTTTTTATTTATTTATTTATTTATTTTTAGGGTTTTTTCTTTTCTTTTTATTAACATGTAATGCTTTTTATTTTTTTTTAAATTTTATTTATCTATTTGAGGGAGAGAGAGAGAGCATGAGCAGGGGGAGGGGCAAAGAGAGAGGGAAAAGCACACTCCCCACTGAGCTGGGAGCCTGATGTGGGTCTCGATCCCAGGACCCTGGGATCATGACCTGAGCCAAAGGCAGACACTTAACTGACTGAGCCACCCAGGCATCCCTCAAAATAGCTTTAAAAAAAGTCTTATAGTTCAGCTGCTTAAAAACTGAAAGAACTAATTGAAGTGTTGCTAGTATCACAAACACACACACCAACAATGCAATTCATTACTTATAATGCTAAGAAGGTCATTGACCCAAATAGTCAAACTTATGATAATAACTAGGTAGATCATTTTAAATAAAAGATAATTACTATTTTTGACCAGTCCATTTTTTTTTTCACAATAATGGAAACATTCCAGCTTTTTTGTGGTAAAAATTTCATTGGAAGTTATATTGAATTATTAAGCTCATTCTAATTCATTTTGTAAAATTAAATGTAGTTTACTATATAAGATACCAAAAGAGCTCAGTGGGGTATAATCTTTCTCCCAGTCTTTCTGTGCCACCCAGGATGGGTCATTTAATTGGCAATTAGCCCATGAATGTATGCACTGCAGCTGTCAACATCTGCCCCAAAGAATCTCATAATTTTAGAGAGTGTATTACCCTGTTGGTAGATCCCAAAGGCCTATTTGTCATAAGAATTCTTTTGAACCATCTGCACCCAGCCTATCCATGAGATTCCTGGAACTTTGTCAGTCAGGTAAGCACAAACTGTTAGGTTGGCAAGGCAGGCAAACCAAAAGTTTCACAGCAGGTGTGTATCCAAAAAAATCAGTAACAATAATGATAGTTTTCCTGATTAACCATCTCTGCCTTCCAGCTCCAAAAATCTGTGTGACCTTTGACTTGACTTATACTATTTACAACTACTCTCTTTATAGATTACAGTGAAATTTAAATGATTTGACAACTCCTGGATTTTTTTTTTAAGAATGATGAATAAAACATTGGGTTCAGAGTTGAATGGCTTACAACACGAAAAATAATATTATGGGGTTGTTTGGGAACAGCAGCAAAAACAGTACCCACAAACTTTGACAAAGAAGAGACAGACTTTAGAGCAAGAATTATGTATTTGCTAGTCACTTTCCATGAGCCATTTCACTTATACCTCAGAAAACCCATACGACCTAGGTATTCCCATTTTACAGGTGAGGAAAAACTATTCCAGATTACTCTAATCAGTCAGACCCTATAGGGAGGGAAGCTCCAGTGGCCTATTCATCCTCCTCTGCCAGTGTGTTGCATGTCTACCCCCTGATGGACGCATCCTGAGCAGGGCTTGAGTTTCCCAGAAGAGGTTGGAAACTATTGAGGGGAGGGGCCAGAGCCTCATGGACCTGTAATAATCAGTCTTCAGACCAGATCCATCTTGCTTCAAAGGCCACCGTTGTAGCATATTACCTTTTGATCAACTAAAAATGAAATTACTTATCAATATAATGATCTTTTAGATTTTTAATAAATTATAAAGGTAGTTATCAATCACATGCTATGAACTAAGAGTTCTGATAGATCGTTATATATATTAATGTTATTCTTCCCTTCTCAATCTTCAGTAAGGTATGTATATATACATGCATATATATAATATATAATACAGAATAATTATATATTTTTGTTATATGTCTATATATAATACAGAATGAAACTTTGAAACTACACTTATTTAGTTGAAGCTGGAGGCAGGAGCCACAGTAACCAAGAGATCATAGACAATTACCCTTGCCCCACCTCCCAGCTTCTAAGAATTTAAATAAGTAAGGAGATGGCTATGGACTTACCACAATATTGGGAGTTAATATTTTGTTCTATTTTATGTAGACCTTGAGGAATAAGGTGTCCAAACTAACATCTTAATTATAAATACAGAAACATGCCAGTTTTAGGAAAATATTTAATATGGTTTGCTGCTATAGAAAGAATGTATTCCCCTCCACCCAAATTCATATGTTGAAACCTGATTCCCAGTGTTAGTATTTGGATGTGTGACCTTTGGGAGGTGATTCCATCATAAGGATGGAGACCTCATGAATGGGATTCCTACTCTTTTATAAAAGAGATCCCACAGAGCCACCCACACACCTTATGCCATGTGAGGACTCAGCAAGATGATGACTGTATCTGAAACAGAAGTGGGCATTCACCACACACTGAATCTGCTGTTACCTTGATCTTTGACTTCCCAGCCTCCAGGATACTGGAAAGTTCTGTTATAGCAGCTTGAATGGCATGTGTATATCATCCATTAACTAGCAATTTAATCAGGATTTATTAATGCATTATTATGATATTTTCTGTTACAATATGTAAAATTTTCCATAGGCTTTACTTCATTTGAACATAATTCTATTCCAAAGGGAAAAAAAATTTGTAGGAATATCTGAAAGGAACTCTACAGACAATATAAAATTTTGTCATACTGTAATTTAAGTAAACAATTTTAAAAATAACAAAAGAAGAGATTTTTTGTTTAAATGACAGAATGAAGCTTTCATTCTGAATGTCTTGGCAAATCAGAAATCTCTATGCCAACTAAGCAATGTATGTTTGATAGGCAGAGCAATGACTCCCCACCCCAATCCAAAGATGTTTACATCTTAATCCCCAGGACCTGTGCATGTGTTAGGTTTCATGGCAAAAGGGAATTAGAGTAGAAGATAGAATTAAGATTGCTAATCTCCAGACCTTGAAAGAGGATGATTATCCTGTTATCCATGTGGGCCCAGTGTAATTACAAGGGTCCTTAAAAGGGAAAGGGGAAGCAGAAGAGTGTCTGAGTGATGCAATGTGAGAAAGAGTCAATGGGCCATTGCCAACTTTGAAGATGAAAACAAACCACAAGTCAAAGAATGTGAGTGACTTCTAGAAGCTGGAAAAGAAAACAAATTGCCCCTAGGGCTTCCAGAAAGAAGCACAACCCTGTCAACACTGAATTTTAGCCCACTGAGACTCATTTCAGAATCATGTCTCTGGAACTCTAAGATTATAAATTTGCATTAGTTTGAGCTGCTAAATTTGTGGCAATTTGTTACGATAGCGATAGGAAACTGAGACAATGAGTAATACTCTTAGCTATTGTGTAATATTGCTGTTGAAAGTGTGTCCTTTGGCTAAAGATAGAGCCATTTAGTTTGAAGTTGGAAATCCTATAGAAAGATCAATTTATATTTTTTGCTTTTCTATTTTTAGTTTGTAAATTATAGAGATGGCCTTTTTGCCATATGGGTAAGCATGAAACATGACTTGCCCTTTTTTAAAATCAGTATCTATCAATGTATATATACATGTGCATTCAGTAAATCTCAAATAACCTTAGATTATAGATTTTTCACAATTTATATTTTATATGGCCAACTTCCTACTGCATGAACTCACAGCCAAACACATTGATCATTTAGCCATGTTCATACACTATTTATCCAATAAATACACAATCAGATTTTAGTATCATTCACTCTGAACTTTGCAATAAGTAATCAAACCTAATATCTCTCCTTTAAAAAATGTTTATGTATTTATTTATTTTGAGAGAGAACATGAGCATGAGGGAAGAGCAGAGGGAGAGGGAGAGAGAGAATCTTAAGCAGGCTCCATGCTCCGTGCAAAGTCCAAAACAGGGCTCAATCTCACAGGCCTGAGATCATGACCTGAACTGAAATCAAGAGTCGGATGCCTAACCAACTGAGCCACCCACCTGCCCCCTAATATCTCTTCTTAGAAGTTGTATTCAATGCTATTATAATATCAGTGCCTAGAGTAGTGCCTGCCATGAGATTGTGTAGCTGAAATCTCTATGGACGAAGTGAATGGAGATAACCATTGCAGAGAGCACTGAAGAATTCTGTTGAGGCATCTTTTGTGAAGGCACCCCAGAGTGCTAATGGCTCCTTGGCTGTCCACAACCCATTTCAGAAGTGTTCAAGCCTGTGCAAATGTTTCCATTTTCACTTTTTGCTAATATAAGAGCTGTTCAGATATTTACGTCATCCGTGTCTAAAGGTTTCTGTGAAATAGCTCTTTCAGTTTTCATCCATCCTTTTCTGAGCATCCTTACCTAAAACAGAGCCATGAATCTGTCTGGTATCTGGGCTGATATTGTGCTGTACTCATAATCACGTCCCCTCTAATTTAAGATCATTTTTCCCTTAAAAACAACCTATTCAGCTCCTTATCTTAGCAGATTGCTTTTGAGCTTCTCCCACTAGCTCTCTAATATATCACCATAGAGAGTAAAATCAGATTATAAACACAGTTTAGGTGCAAGCTAACCCCCCTATTGCTTTAGCTTCAAGTGTATTCATGATTTCCCACAAGTAACCTTTAAAAATATTTGTAATGTAAAAAGCCTTTAACACAGAGACTGATGTTAAGTAGACACTTAATAAATGTTAATTTACCTGCCCCTTCCTATTAAGAACCATGAAATACATCCCTACAGGAAAAAAAGTACTTAGATTAATGGGAAGAATATAATATTTTGAATATTTAAAGCCATAAGCCTGATGAGATAACTATTTAACATGATTTTACAACAGATTTGCAGTTAATATGTACTGAACAAAGTATATAAAGAGCAGTGGAGGGATGTCAACACATAATGTCCTGAGCTTTTTAGTTCTAGTGTAGAAATCTCCATATTTATGGAGATTGGGAGATTATGCTTAATGCTAATTTTCTTCTAAAGCTGGTGAAATTAAAAGATAACTTTGGCTCTAAATTACAATCTCAAGTTTGTGTTTGAGGCTAACAATTAAATAAGTCAAAATTTCTCTAATCAGTATTTAAACTCTGTTTTCTAAGAAGAAGACGACAGGTTTGTTTATTTGTTTAAAGGCTTGGTGTTTTGTTTTGTTTTTTTACCTTAAGTCAAAAGCATTATGGGTTTTTAGAAGTGATTCCAAAATATCAGGAGTTACGGAAGTTTTATTTAATCTCAAACTGTTGATTCCCTTTTGTAATTTAAGTCATTTGACTTAAAGAAAAAACTCACAGTCAAAAAAAAGTTGACATATATAGCATTTGATTTTTATATTCTAGGATAATGAAGCATGCTTTCTGCAAAAATAAAGTGCCTATACCCTGAATATAAATATCAAAAGTTGAAAGTTGGTGTTTTTTAAAGACGATGGCAATTTCTTTTCAATGACATATTAAATATGTTTCAAAAGGTGCCTGCAATTAATCACAAAAAGAATAAAAAGTCACATTTCAATGGAGAAAATTTGTGGACATCACCTTAAGCCAGTGATCAAAGTTATTAACATCATCATTAATAGGAAAAATCACCAACATGTGTCCACAGATGTGATACACTGAGGACACTTGTTACTTTTGTGATATTCTGACTCCGAAATTCAAAACCTGAATGAGGAAATATTACACAAACCCAAAGTGGGAGACATTCTGTGTAATACCTGCTTGCAGGCTTCAAAAGTGTCAAGGTCATGAATGTTGAAGGAGCAACTGAGAAATTCTTCCAGAGTGAGTGAAATCAGACACCTGGCAATAAATGCAATGTGAGATGTTGAATCTAATATTAAATAGGGAGAAAAATATAGCTCTGAAGGACATTATTAGGAAAAACTGAGGACATTAAATTTGACGTGGAGTGAAGTTTAGATCAAGCATTGTATTAATGTTATATTTCCTACTTTTGATAATTAAACTATGGTCATGTAGAAAAGTGTCCTTGATCTTAGGGAATATATGTGGGAGAATTTAGGGATATTGGACACAAGGTGTCCAACTTGATCAAATAGTATTAAAAATTAAAATATGTATATTAAAATACACAAAGAAGTAAAGCAATTGGGGTAAAATTTAAACAATTAGGTGAATTTGGGTAAAGAGGGCAGAAGGCAAAAACTCTATTATTCTTATGACTTTTCTCTAAATTTAAAACTATATCAAAATTTAAAAAAATTACAAAAACAGTGCTTGGGAAGTGTACATTATTTATCTTTATAAGGTACTTATACCTATTTAAAAGATAGAGAGTGTTTTGAATATTTGATAAACCCACTTCATTTGTTAGAAAATATGTAGTCTGGACTAGTGTAAAAATATGTAGTATTATTTTATTTGCTTTTATCAGCAAGTGATCATTTGGATGAAAATGTTGTTTGTAATTTTTGTTGTTCTTTTTCTCATATCCAAGATCAAGGAAACAGCTCAGTTTGAAAACAGTTATGAGTCCAGGTGAATTTAAACCAGATGTTTCGAGGATTTAATTCCACTCTAAAATTTCTGATACACATGGTAGAGAATGTCTACGATGTAAGTTCCAGCCAGAATTTCCCATTTAAGACTGGATATTCCTGGGTCAGCCTCCAAGTTAAATGTTTATTTTTCAAACTGTTTTAGAGTGAAGTTTGGTTAACAGACTTGGCACAATGCTCTTCGGTTTAATTTTAAGCCTGACAGAGATGCTGGTCTCAGTGTGTGCAAGTGTGTAATTTAGTTGCTGTGCTACCGGAAGCCTATGGAAGATTAATGAATGGTGAGGCTCAGTGGCAGTTGTGAAGGGATGCAGGATAGAGAAAACCAGCCACCATCTGTTCAAAATGTCTTTTGTAGTGCTTTTAAGGAAAACAGTCATCAGCAGGAGACAGAGGCAAATAATGGCTTTAAATATTAATGTTTCTGTTGTTGCAAACAAATATTGCAATTGTACTTCTATTATTTCAACAAATAAATATGCATATATTAGGTTGTGACCATACCATATATTCAAATCAATTCTCCGAAAAGCAGGAAGATTACCAACAATCTAATACCCTTCTCAGTGCTTACTCTCAATTACAGTTTTCAAAGATATACATATTAAGCCAACAGACAAGCCCTGTAAATCATTTCTTTTCCTTAGAATTCACCTTTTGCTTTAGAATCAGTCACCACAGTCTCATACAATTTACACAACATGCATTAATTATGTTCTCATAGATTCATTATCCCAATCTAGCCTTCAAATCTTTTCAAAATTGTCCTTTTATAACTGAAATGCTATCAGTTATTTATGCTCACTCAAAAAACTCTGGATCAGTACTTTTCAAACTTTAACAGAAGACAGATCACCTGGAGGTCTTTTTAGAATGCAGATTTGATTCCATAAGTCTAGGCTTGAACCTGACTCTCTGGTGATGCCAAGGCTGTTGGTGCATAGTTACATTCTGATTATAAGGATAGAAATGTATCTTTATGGATCTTTTACTGTGAAGACTGGTGAAGGGGTCATTCATAAAATGCTAAAATATACAAACCCCCAAAATGGTGGTTTCTATTTGGCTTAATCTTTGCAAAGGTATCCCAGCCACCAAATAATAATAAAATAATAACAACAATGACAATAATAAAAATAGAAACCCTTTCATGGCTTATCATATATCATTAGAACCAGTACTGAACCAGTATTGGGTCTTTCATCAACACCTTTGGTTATGTCAAAAAATCACATATTAACAAATTCTACATTTTATCTTAATTAAAAGCATAAATGTTAATCCTTTTGCCTATCTTTGGTCCAAGGCCAAGGTATTTTATTTTCACATAAGTCTGCTGATTGGATTTCCTTGTCATCTTTCATGCATGGAAGGTACCCATAATTCATCACCTTAGATTTCCAGTTTCTGTTTCTTTCAAATGAAGCAATAACTTAAGTACACCTGCAAAGCACTATAATGAGAAGATTTACCGTAACTTCCAATTTTTTACAATTAGCTTGTCTACACCTAATTCAAGTGCAATTATTTTAGGAAACTTAACTTTTTTGGATTAATCCAGAGCATTCAACATAATTTCCATAAAAACAAAAAATATTTTTTCTTTTTCTCTTATTTGTTTGTTTTGCTGTTTACATAATGATTAATTGTTATTCCTTCAAGGACAAATAACAACCAAAATATTGAGCTCACTACTTAACATTTGTGGCAGAACTATGTGTGTAATCTAGGGAGTGACAGACCCTTAAATGGTCCATTGTGCCATTACTATTCATCAGTTTGTTTCATAGAGTGTATTGGGAATAAAAATGAATCAGAGAAGTGGAAGATCATTAAGAAAGCTTCTATTCTTAAAGAAAATACAATGTATATGTGCAATATTTAAAAAAAATTAAGGAATTCAATTCATAATCTCCAGAAATATTTCTTGCAATCTCTTCTGATACTTTCCAATTCTTTTTTATTTTGGCAGATATTACTTTCATTCTGATATTGAGTCAAATTATTTCTCTATCACTCTATCACCACTTCCAGTTTCTCTCTGTGTGTGTATACCAAGCCATTTTAAAGCCTCCCCCCACTTCCCCTCTCCTTTTTTTTTTTTCAAGTTTTCCCTCTAATTCTCTTACTTCTGAATCATAAAATACCTGAGGAGAAATGGCAAAAAGGATTGCAACAGTCTAAAATTATTTCCTTGGTAATAACTTGTTTATGTCTTGCAAATATTTACTAAATTTGTTATATAGTTGACGCATCAGTATGTAAGCCAAGATAGTAGTGTATTAATTCTTTAAGGCACTTGTGTCCCAGTAGAATGCAGTAACTCTGTTGCTTGCTACTAGATATTGTATATATCATGTATAGATATATGATAAGAATCATCTGAGCAATACAAAATGAAAGTGTCATTAAATACGACACAAGTAAATACACATGAGCTCCTTATCTAGAACCAAAAAGCCAGCAACGGTCTTTTTTCTCTTCATAGTAATGTAATTACCTTAGTGCCACCAGTTGACAATGAGATCATGAAATATGAACAAAATATAACTAGATTTTCTACTCTTCTTTAAAAATTTTTTATTTTATAACTCTTTATGATTTCAGAGAACGTAAATGAGAGATCTATAATTAAAATTTCAATAAAACCATGCTAGCAAAAAATTTATCCCAAACATTTGAATATTTAAAAAGAAAATACATTTTCTTTTTTTAATAAAAATTTTATTTCTTTATTTGAGAGAGAGAGCATGAGTAGGGGGGAGAGGTAGATGGAGGGGGAGAGGTAGATGGAGAGGGAGAGGCAGACTTCCCCACCCAGCAGGGAGCCTGGCGCTGGGCTCAATCCCAGAACCCTGGGATCATGACCCAAGCTGAAGGCAGCTGCTTAACCCACTGAGCCACCTAGGCGTCCCAAGAAAATACATTTTCTAAATTAACTGAATTACTACTTGTATGAAAAGTTTGGTTAAAGTTTCTGCACTCAGATCTTAATTCATCATTTTATGATTTAGTGGAAAAAAGATTGGGGTAGAATGCTGAAAACTTCAATACTTGCATCAATGCAATTGTTTATTGACTGTATAACATCAAGTAAATCATTTAATCTTTTGAAATTTATTTTTCTACTCTATCTTCCTGTGATTCTAATATGACTTTTGAAATTATTATTTTCAGAATACAATATCTTCTAAATATTTAAAAGCTAAAAAAGGCAAAGTGCAAAATAGTATGATTTGTATATTGTACTTATGCAAAAATTTAGATTCAAGTCTGTGAATCACAGACCTGTACCTCTGAAACAAAAAATACATTATATGTTAAAAAAAAAAGAAGATAGTAGGAAGGGAAAAATGAAGGGGGCGAATCGGAGGGGGAGACGAACCATGAGAGACTATGGACTCTGAGAAACAAACTGAGGGTTCTAGAGGGGAGAGGGGTGGGGGGATGGGTTAGCCTGGTGATGGGTATTAAAGAGGGCACGTTCTGCATGGAGCACTGGGTGTTATGCACAAACAATGAGTCATGGAACACTACATCAAAAACTAATGATGTAATGTATGGTGATTAATATAACAATAAAATAAAATAAATTTAGATTCAAATTAGAGTATGGAAAGCAAATTGTTCTAATCACTTACCTTTTCCTGGTAAATAGCAAGTTATTTTTATAACAATAAATGTTTTATTCAATTTATTTTTGTTAATAATTTGAAGCAATTAAGAATAAGCTTTTCCAGGTTCAGGAATTAGACATTTATAGTATTTGCCAGCATATCATTGTCCTTTGCTGTATACATACACAGCCCACACATGACACACTCCCAGACACAGACACCAATTTATGTGCCCATAAATGGATAATGTTTATTCATTATTGGTTTGATCACTTTAAAGAAAGCATGCATTATTTACAGGGTACCTGTATTAGAAAAACTGATCCAATGTGATATTCAGGTTAATTACTTTATTCTTCTGGGGTTTTTGACCTGATTTCTATTTCAGGAAGCAAAATACAGTGAAAATTGGGATTAGTCAAACTGTTCTTGCGTGTAAATGAATTTTCAATGTAAACAGCTAACGCAAATTGTAAAAAAACAAAAAGAAAGACTGACTACACTGAGTTATTAATCTCTTATATAGATACATTAAATAAAACATTAAATAGAAGAAAGCAACCAAACTTTTTTCCTGATTTAATATACTTTTATGCAGGAATATTGTATGCAAGTTTATTATGTAAACTGCACTAATTGAGATATAGAGTTTTAATTGACATGTAAGGGTAGGAGATAAGAATGAGTGTTTATAGTTATTCTTACCTTACCTTTTAACAATAAAATTATTGCACAACAGTTGAATAAAATGAATCCAAAAAGTTCTAAAAATATAGGCAAGCAGTTAGTGTCAACAAACAGCTTAGCTAGCTCATGCTGTTTAAACCCGTACTACAAAATTATTGAGCATAAGGCAAAACGGATTTCTGTACTCCTGTCCCTTTCAAAGATCAGGTTATGTTGGTGTATCCCTCAGATGGCTGTACATTTGCCCAGAGTCACACAATATCAGTGGTACTTGCTTAAAAATGAAAACTGTCTCTATTTTTGCCACGTTACCCAATAACATCCTTTACAGCAAAAAGATGCATGTGGTGGGCAGAAATCTCCCCACCCCTGACACACACACACACACACACACACACACACACACACACACACACACACACCTGTCTTCAAAGATTTTCCATCCTAGTGGCTGGAACCTGCGAATATGTTTCCTTATGTGGCAAAATATGATTAAGGTTAGGGACCCCAAGCTGAGAAGATTAACCGGAATTATCCAGGTGAGCCCAATCTAATCACACAAATTCTTACAAGTGGAGAACCTTTTCCAGCTGTGGTCAAAGAGTAAGAAATGGCAGCAGGAGATTTCGACTTTGATCGTGTCTAGTTGTGGGTCCCGAGATGCAGGGGGCCGTGTGCAAGGAACTGAATTCTGCCAACAAGCTAAATGGGCGTGGAAATGGATCCTCCCCTAGAGCCTTCAGAAAGAGATGCAGCAGTGACCATAACTTGATTTTGGCTGGGGTGAGTCTGTGTTGGAATTCTGACCTATAGAAGATAATAAATTTAAGTTGCGCTAGGCCACTAAATTTGTGGTAATTTATTACAACAGGTGATAAGACCTAATACAATCCAGAATCACATGCCCCATTTAACTGCCATATCTCTTTAGTCTCCCTCATTTTGCAAGTTTTTCAGTCTTCCACTGACTTTCATGACCTTAACACTTTGGAAGATTGCAAGCAGATTAGAATGTCCTTCAATATGGGTTTGTCTTGAGTGCCCGCATGATCTGATCTAGGTTATGTGCATTTGGCAGAATACCACAGAAGAGTTATGGTGATTCTTTTCATTGCACTTTATCAGTTGGAAGATTTTAATTTTTCCCATTACTGATAGTATTTACTCTGACCACATGAATAATGTACTGTCTTCCAGGCTTCTTGAACTGTGAAGTTACTATTTTTCCTTTGGCAATTATTAGGAATTTTGTAGGGAGTGCTTTGAATTATGTAATTATCACATCTGTCAGCAAACTATCTACTTATTTTAGTGTGGACTCTTGGTTTCCTTTTTAATTCAAAGGTTGTAATCATTACTATTATTATTTATTTAAATGCCACCATATCTCTTCAATGGATGCTCTCATTATTATTCTTAGATTCTGACTTGGGTGGTCTAGCTGTGAGGACACTTTTGTCACAACACTTGGGCACCAACACTCCAGGCCATGCCCCTTGTGGACACCCCTTTCATTCTCATTGGGCTCTGATGCTTCTCACCAGGCTGACCCTTCATATGGATACCCACTTCACTCTACTGTGCTGTGACTTCTGATATTCACATTTTTTAAATTTTATTATGTTATGTTAGTCACCATACAATACATCATTAGTTTTTGATGTGGTGATCCACGATCCATTGTTTTCGTATAACACCCAGTGCTCCATGCAGAACGTGCCCTCTTTAATGCCCATCACCAGGCTAACCCATCCTCCCACCCCCTCCCCTCTAGAACCCTCAGTTTGTTTCTCAGAGTCTATAGTCTCTCATGGTTCGTCTCCCCCTCCAATTCCCCCCCTTCATTTTTCCCTTCCTTCTCCTAATGTCCTCCATGCTGTTCCTTATGTTCCACAAATAAGTGAAACCATAGGATAATTGACTTTCTCTGCTTGACTTATTTCACTTAGCATCATCTCCTCCAGTCCCATCCATGTTGATGTAAAAGTCGGGTATTCATCCTTTCTGATGGCTGAGTAATATTCCATTGTATATATGGACTACATCTGCTTTATCCATTTGTCTGTTGAAGGGCATCTTAGCTCTTTCCACAGTTTGGCTATTGCAGACATTGCTGCTATGTGATATTCACAATTTTTAAACCTAGCTTAAAACTTCATTTGTTCTTCATGAAAGCCAATAATTTGAGTTTGAGAATTTATCAGTTATTAGAATGTGGTTTCATGATAGCATGGTATGAATTGTGAAGTGTCATGGGTAGGAACTGGATTATTAATTATTCAGTTTTGTAAGGGAAGTTGCTCTTAATTTTGTTCATTTATTCTACAGGGCCAAAGAGTAGAAAATTTCAAGTGTTCTAATATGATGGAAACATTAAATGCTGGGAAATTTCATAGTTTTGCATTCAGAAAAATTCAGTAAGAAAATGTTCTATGAAATTTTATTCACCTCATTAATTTACTTAAAATGCTAACATATGGTACACACACCAAAATAGTAGAGCCAATGAGTTAAAATGAAAGTCTTTCAAATGCTAAGTCAGAAGGCCTGGTTTCAAATATTTACCTTCTAATTTATGTTGGACAAATTAATTACTCTAAATCTGTTTCCTTATTTGAAAATAGAAGAATGATGTCTGCCTTGCTCACTTTACAATCGGTAGAAAGAAAATGAGCTTTGGAGTCAGATAATTTTGGATTTGGATCTCTGTTTTGATATCAGTAGATATGTGACTTTTGATAAATTGTTTAATTTATCCGATCTTCCATTTGGCCATGAGTAACATGAAGATAGTAATGGCTAGCTCAGAGAGCTGAAGTAGAAATGAAATGGGATAATGTGTATTAACACCTAGATCAGTGGCTGTTAGGTGCTTATGGTGTTTGACTCTTAGTAGTATGAACAGTTGAGTAAGAAAGAGAGAGGTTATATGTAAAACTATGTTGTGAATTATAAAGTACTATGTACATGCTATTTAATTGCCATCCTTTTTAATGATTTCTTAACACATTGTCTTTCTTCCTGTCGGCATTACCACAAGTGTGATGATTTAATTTCTAGTTATTTTTCAAGTCTTTATTCTCTACTGGAATGTAAAGAATAAAGGAACCATCTTTGTGCTCCGACAACACCCTAATATTCCTGTGTAAGTTTTCATGTCATTATATTTACTTGTGTTCATCTGTATCTCCTTTCACTAAAGAATGAACTCTTCTCAAGTAGTACCTGGTATGGATTTTGACTCATGAATAAGAATCTATGGATGTTAAATGAAGGAATAAAAACATGTGTGAAATTCACATATATTAACAAAAGCAGATAGTAACACTAGATCACTTTTGCAACCATCTTTCAGTTCAAATATACTGATCATAGAATTGTCTAATGAAACTATAGTATACTTGTGTTTTTAGAAAATCTGTTTGAATATAAGAAAATCCACTTTATAAGAACTTCAAATGAGTTTTGAATATGGTAAGTATTAATTTCCCATTAAATAAAAATGAATTCCCTTTCATTAATCAGAAATAAAGGCAGATGATCAAAATTAATATTGTTTAGGGCGCCTGGGTGGCTCAGTTGGTTAAGCAACTGCCTTCGGCTCAGGTCATGATCCTGGAGTCCCGGGATGGAGTCCCACATCCGGCTTCCTGCTCAGCAGGGAGCCTGCTTCTCCCTCTGACCCTCTTCCCTCTCATGCTTTCTATCTCTCATTCTCTCTCTCTCTGAAATAAATAAAAATCTTAAAAAAAACAAAATTAATATTGTTCAAAAACTGTAATATAATAAGACTCTAAAAGAATGTTTGGAAACAGATTGAGGAATTGTGTCAAATTGAAAACTATCAGAATGGAGAAGCTTGAAGAATGAATTTGTGATTTTCATTTACATTTTTAATTAACTTCTTTAATATATTAAAACTCTCAAATCTTAATAATTATGTTATTACCTGTTAGACATGTTTATATTTTTCTTGTTTTTAAATATTTCCCAACCACATTGTGAAAATCTTCAGATTTTTCATTTTTCATTAGATTATTTTATCTGGACAAAGTAATATCTGCCGAATTCTTGAATAAGGTCATGCATCATTGGCCCAGGAGACTAAACAACCTGATATCCAATAGCCCATTCAACAAACTTTTTACCTGCATTTTTTAGTTTCCTCTGAAAAATCTTCCAAATTCTTTAAAAAAATGTAAGCCAGTTAATATTGTTTCCCTGCTTAATACCTTCTATGACTCCTTATTAAAAAGGATAAAACCTATACTTCTCAGATAATAGTCATCTGGATTATGTACACTCTTCTGTTTCCATTTAGCCATTTCTCACCCTGTGGAAGCCAGTTGCAGAAAACTGCTTACTGCTTTCTCTATGCATTTTATGTAATGTTCTCTCTGCTGGAAATGGCCCATTTATTTACCCAGTGAGCAAGTACCCATAGGAAAAAAACAAACAAACAAAAAAAAAACAAAAAAACTTCAACTCTTCTCTGTGAATGCTTGCTCAGGCAGGGTTAAGTGCCTCCCTAGTCTCTAATGACATTGTTGTAGTTATGTTTATATGTTCATCTCTTCTATTACTCCATCAGGTCCTCGAAAGGAGAAATCATATTCTATACCTCCATGATTCTCTAGTGCCTCAATATAACAGGTGTTTTATAAATCGTTAATGAAGAATGACTAAGGGAAAGATAAGGAAGAGAAATATTACTGAGATGTCAAACATTCAAAATAGAGATGAATGAGGAGTTTATAAGAATGAAAATTCATTTGCTTGACAATTTTTTCAGGGACAACTAAACTAACTTTCCTTGTATAACCACCTTCCCCATGCCCTGTACGAAGAGTAGAATTGAAATGATGCCAGTATGTTCAGTGGTTGCAGTGAATGTCACCACGTAAACATAGTTTCACCGTCTTTAGTTCTTTGTCACACCTTCATCTCTACAGATCAGTCCACTTCTTAACAATTGAACAGTTGATTTTGTTTTCTTGGATATTTTTAAGATCTACCATTTATAATTTACTCTTTTCTTTCCTGCACATATATAAGGACATCTGTAATCCTTTTAATCAACTTCTTTTGGATCTGGCACTCCAAAGATGTTGACATGAAGGCAGATAACTAATATAATTTTGCATAAACACTATGAAAGCTTTGAGTTCCTGTGTATACAATTTGTTACCTTCTGCAGAATTTGATGGAAATATTTTATTTTTATTTTAATACAGTAGACAGGTAGTTGAACAAAAATGACCTCTTCATATCATAAGGTCTTCAGATCCTCCACTGTGATTCAGTTTTGCATACTACACCTGCTGAGTTTCTAATGCAAACTACCACAGTGTGTGGTCCCTGCTACTGTAAACATGAATTCTTTCTCATTGTGATTTCATATCTTCAGCACTGATTATAATGATTCTTTGTCAGCTCAAAGCTGTCAACATTGTTCTCAAAGGACTGCATTCTTAGCTAAAAAAAATACAGGTCGCTAGTCACACAGAATGAAAGGTGGACCAGTGCTCTCAAATGTAAAAGTCAAAAGGAAAATAAACGTTTCTCTCCTCTCTCACTGACAAGAAAAAATAATCAACTGTATGGTTTTGGTTTTGTCATATCACCTTACTAATGAAATTCAGTATTTCTTAATGAAGTGTTTGGCATCACTTTTTTCTTTTCATTTTTCTATAGCAGTATTCTAAATATAAGCCACTGATAGTTATTCTTCTGCTTAATCCTCCTTAACACATTTCCCTTTTCATAAAAAGTGATAAACTACACAAACACTCAACTGCCTGATTACCCAAATACCTCTGCTAATTTGCCAAGGCTAGCAGAAATGGGGCATACAGTATATTGTTGGCTATGCATGGATGAAGGGTGCAGAAACAGCACAAGGCTATATATTTCACACTCCATAAACAAAATAGTGAAACACACACTAGAAAGGTGCAATACTTATCTAATCTAGATTCAGGCAACATCAGTAGCTTTGATCTCTATTAGGTTAAATCACTGTCTCTTCAAGGAATGACCAAATCATTAACCCAATAAACCAGTTGATGAAAACACTCATATGTATGAATACTGAGTAAGCAACATTTCTGATGCAGTGAAAAATAACTCCACATAATTGAGCAGAACAATAATGACTGGAGTAGCTCTAAAGCTTTATCCTTCTTTGATCTATTTGCCCATTCATACAAAAAGTGTATTGAGTATCTACAAACTGAGCAAAGTGAGGCATTGAAATAATAAAGATAAATAGCAATTTCTGATACCCTGAAGCTCATGGAAGAGCCAGCTATATAGGCAAATTAATAAAACAGAACACTGTTAGTGCCTGTATCAGTAATGACAATAGAGGTCATAACAAGTGTCCCCCAAATCACAGTTGGTTTATAACAACTCAGGTTGTCATTGTAGTTGGGTTGTGGTTCTCCTCTTTGTCATTTTCACTATAGAACCCAAGCTAAAAGGTTAGCCTCTCTGCAAAATATTTCGGAACTTCACATTTTCTGCCTGGAAGAGACACATGTCAATTCCACTCATGTTTCACTGGCCAGACCAAATAACATGGCCAAGATTGACATCACCCTGGTAGAAAAATAGAATCCTCCTTTTGCAAGGAGGAGGAAAAAGTGGAAACAATTATACAGCTCTTATGGTACTATAAAGGAGGAGTGGACCCAGTGCTTTTGTGAGATAATGTGCAAATCTATGCTAATTCTGGAAAAATCTGGTGTGGGGAAGACTTCAAAGAGGAGGTGACAATTGAAGCAGGTCTTGAATGATAAATATATTCTGTCAAACATTCCCTTTTATCATTAAAAGGGGAAAAAGTAATTCTCTGTAGCAATTAGGAGGAAGGCTTGGAGGTATAAAGGAAAATAGCATGCTTGGGTACCAGTGAGAAGTTCAGGATTGGAAATATATTTTGCAGAAGGGGAAAGGTAGTGACATGAGGCCAGATAATAAAGGGTCTTGAAGACTAGACTATGGGAATGGAAATATATTATAACTGGCTTTGAGGCATCAAAGGAGATATTTAAACAGGAAAGGGACTTGGGCTGTAAGCAGATCCCTCTGGCTTCCTAGGGACACATGAAGTAACGGCCAATGAGACAGTAAACTCAGGAAGAAGATGGAGTTCTGAAATAGGGAAGAAATGGTAGAGATGGAAAAGAATGAACTATTGCTTCTTGGGAAGTTGTAATTTGTTCAGACACCTTAGTTAACATAGCTAGTTTGTCACTGAAATTGAGGTAAAAGTGATTAAATACAGGGAAGAAAAGATATTTATTGAGTGACTCCAACCAACTTTAAGCATTATGTATTAAAACATTGGGGCTTTATTTTTAAGTTACAAATTATTTACTCTAAAAAAATTGTAATAAATTATACATAACATGAAATTTACCATTGTACCCATTTTTCAGTGTACAGCTTCATGGCATTAAGTACATTCACATGGTTGTGCAACCGTCACCCCTGACCATTCAATAGAACTGCTTTTTTTTTTTTTTAAAGATTTTATTTACTTATTTGACACAGAGCGGCAGGCAGAGGGAGAGGGAGAAGCAGTCTCCTGGCTGAGCAGGGAGCCCAATGCAGGGATTCCCAGGAGCCTGGGTTCATGACCTGAGCCGAAGGCAGACGCTTAACCGCCTGAGCCACCCAGGCGCCCCTTGTTTTCCCTTGCAAAACTAAAACTCTGTACCCATTATACAACTCTGCATGAATCTCTCTCCCCAACCCCTGGCAAACAGCATTCTACTTCCTGTATCTGTGAATTTGACTGAGTGCCCCATATGAGTGTTTTAATGGTGTGGAAGTAAAAAAGAAATAATCATGAATCATTCTATGGGGTAAATATTTTTTAGTATATCACTTTGATTATAATAAACTGATTCATTTGATTATGACATTTGCTATGTTAGTGCTCTCTCGGCCACACTAGCTTACTGATTCACTGGAAGGACTCATGTGACTCAACATAGAGTTATACTTATGACTCATATTTGTTACCAAAAAATACAGTACAGGAACATCTGGAGAAAAAGATACATAGGGAAGGGCTGGAGTAGTCCGTCAAACAGGATTTCCACCACAGATGCACCTTTTTCTCCACTAGCAAACTGCAGGGACTTGTGTAAGTGTCCTTGCCCAAAAAAGCCTGCTTAGTCTTTGAGTTCAAATTTCTTAAACAAAGCCAGGCGCGTATCTGCCACGTGACCAGCCATGGCGCAGACCCCAATCCAGACATCAGAAGCACAGTCCTGAATCTTCATGTCTACTCTGGACATGCTAACAACCTGGTCCATCTTGATGCACCATTTTGGGTGTATGAAGTAGCATGGTCTGCCAGCAACCAGGAAAATTCCACTTGTTCAGTTCTCTGAGTTTGACCAAGTGTAATCACCATGGCTCCCAGGATAAGCAAGAATAGAGTCAGATGGCGCTGCTGCATTAACCTTTTCCTCATGTGCCTATTTTATTTTTTTAAGGTTTGCAAATATTTAGCATCTGTGCGGAAGCTTCCTAATTTTCAATTTCAGTATAGTTGTCTATTTTAAAAAATGCTCAACCAAAAACCTTACAAATAGTTGTTGATATATATGGATCTTTAGAAAAATCCTTTGAGTTCCTAGCATTACATACAGTGTGCCTGTAAGTCAATAGGACTTCTAGTTAACAGAGATAAACTTGTGTCCTTAATTTATTCCAGTCAAAAAATCTTACTGTATTGGTCAATGTTCCCTGCAGAATTTAGAAAATTGCCAATGGGCAAAGGGCAACTGAAGGACAATTCTGGGTGCAGGTTAGGTAAAGAGCATTAGCACAATATTCCTTGGAGCCCAAATTTCAAAATTATGCCACTGAGTCTTCCCATACTACTATACATAGAAATTGCTTCTCTTTTTCTAAGCAGCCTGCCTTTTTAGATTTCCCTATAGTACCTCAATAAGGTGATATGGACATCCAGTTTCAGCAGCTTGGCTTGTGATCTGCTCACAAATACAGGTTTTGGTGGAAACCAAAATAGAATCATAGATTTTTACTTTGTTTCTCTTTTTGTAGAAGATTTCTAATTCAGTTCTGATTGGTCAGAAAACATACTTTGTACAATTTCAATCTTTTTTTTTTAAAGATTATTTTATTTATTTATTCATGAGAGACAGAGGAGGAGAGAGAGAGGGGGGAGAGAGAGAGAGAGAGAGAGAAGCAGAGGGAGAAGCAGGCTCCCAAGAAGCAGGGAGCCCGATGCGGGACTCGATCCCAGGACCCTGGGATCATGACCTGAGCCGAAGGCAGACGCTTAACCATCTGAGCCACCCAGGCGCCCCTGTACAATTTCAATCTTTAAAAATTTATTCAGACTTGCTTTGTGGTCCCGCATGTAGTCCATCCAGCAACGTGTTTCATGCATAATTAAAATAATTTGTAGCCTATAGGCTTTGGGTGAATTGTTTTAAAAATATCAATTTTTACAATTTATCAGTTTGGGTTAATAATGCTGTTCAAATCTTTTATAGTTTTGCTGATCTGTGCCTAGTTGTTTTATAAACTATTTAGAGCAAGGAAATTGAACTCACTGAGGATTATTGATGAATTTCCCATTTGTACTTTTAATTCTGTCAGTTTTTGCTTCAAAGATTTTGGGCTCAGTTTTTAAATGCATAAGCATACCATCCTTGTTGGTTTATCCCTTTATTATTATGAAATGTCATTCTTTGTCTATAGTAATATTTCTTGCCTTAAAGTCTATTTTATCTCATATTAATAGAGCCACTCCAGCTCTCCTATGGGTGTTCTTTACCCTGAATATATATCTTTTGCTGTCCTTTTACTTTCAGTTTATTTGTGCTTCTGGAACTATGGTGTGTTCTTTGCATATATCATATAGTTGAGTCTTTTTTTTTAACCAGTCTGACCATCTCTGCTTTTTAATTTATATTGTTGAATTTACATCTACCATTTCAGTAAGTGTTTTCAATTGGTGTTGTATCTTTGTTGTTCTTCTACAGCTTCTTTACTGCCTTATTTTATAGCAAATATATTTTTTATTGTACCAATTTAGTCTTCTGTCGACTATTAAACTATATAATTTTGACTTATTTTCTTAAGGGTTGCTCTCGAGAATACAGTCTTCATTTTATGTTATCACAATATATTTCAGAATAATATTAACATTTTTAAAAGATTTTATTTATTTGAGAGAGTGAGTGAGAGAGAGAGAGAGCAGGAGCAATGTGGGGGCAGAGGGAGAGAGAGAGAGAGAAGCAGACTCCCAGCTGAGCAGAGAGCCCGATGTGGGGCTTGATTCCAGGACTCCAGGATCATGACCTGAGAGTCATGATCTCTGCATGAACCCCTTCCCCCCAACCTATCTTCAGCAGAAGGCAGATGCTTAACCAACTGAGCCACCCAGGCACCTCAGAATAATATTAACTTAATTCTGGTCAACTTTAGAACCTTGGCCCCATTGTAGTTTTATTTCCCTCCCCCTCTTTCTGCTGTGATTGAAATCAAAGGGTGGGGGAAGAAATCACAGGTCTTTACAGTTTGGGATAAATGTCATTGGGAGCCACTGGAATGTTTTGAACAAGAGAGAAAGAGGTTCAGACATGCATACCTGGTCTTTTCTAACCATACCCATAGGAAACCATATTTATGAAAACCTTGCCTGTCTGGAAGAACAAGAATCTGTGAATGAGGGGATATGGTTTTGCCTCATCTCTGATACTGCTGAAAACATGTCCTGTTAGAGTTAATCTCTCCTGTGGTAAGGAGCTTTTATCCATGACCTTTTCTAGTTCAGTCAATGGTACCATGAATCAGCTTGTGCTCCATCTCAGGCTGAGATAAAATGTCTCCATCCTTCTGCTCATCACAGAGGTTAGTGCCCATATCCCAGTGTGCCCAAGCAAATGCTAACTGCTCTGTTCTATCAGCCAGTGCCTGGCTCTTGCCCCCGAACCATCTTCCTTCTCCAGTTTGTATACAGTGTAGGAACTGACTAAAGTAAATGTTACTCTTGCAACAGAATGTTCTTGAACCTTAAAGGCAATCCATCTTTAAGACAAATTTTCTTTTCCAGAAAAAAAATTTCTTATGTATAAATATTAGTATTAAAGCACAATTTTTTTGAAAGGCAATGTGTGCTCTCACAAAAATGTTCGTTGCACAGTCAATGATGGACATACGAGTCTGAAATAATGTCTTCCTCTTTTTTATTGTCAACAAAATGAGGCTGTGTATGACAGATGCTGCATTGCTTTTTTCCTAAAGGAACTTGGCAGAAACTGAGTCTTGGGCGTCCTCACATGAAGAGGGATTATATGTCAGACCCAAGGACCACCAGGACATTGAAGTGGAGGATGAATTAGGATCGGATAGCTCAAATGATGAGCTGTGATCTAAAATTCAGAACCAAAGTACTACGGTATGGAGGGTTTATCAGAAATAGCAGACAAAAGACAGAAGGAGGGGAATAAACTTATGATCCAGACTGTTTTCCTTAAATGTAAGGTTCTTTCTGCTGACTCCCAGCCCTAAGGATGTTCCGACAGATCCTCCTTTAGGGAGGAATCAGGATCATGAAATGCTGCATAATTTAATTTGTTTAGTTTGATTTATCAAATAAATTTAGACTGACTTATCCTGCAATGCAAACTTCATATTTAGGAACTTAAGTGTTGTACCTACTAAAGGCAGAAAGCTCCTTCCCTTCACGGTTCTGTTACTTATAGACATAAACCAAGGATATGAGTCATGTGATCCGTTAAAGTGGCTGGGAGCTCTCTACTAACCATATTTCAGTTCTTATTATGGACACCAAAGAGATTTTAGACTAGAAATTTAAAAAGAAAGGAGTTGTAGTGTAAGAATAGAGTAGATGTGTGGAACTGAAATAAAGGAAAAGAAGAGCATACATACTAGGATGGGATGGATTCTTCAATAGCAACAACCCCAAAGTCATGCCAACTCTGACCTTCCTTCTTAAACCCACCTCATCCTCGTTGGAAAACACACTAAGAAGATATCTTTGAATTCTCGCCAGTAAGGAATAGGAACAAAGTGGAAAAAAATGTTAGAACATTTGATTGTCTTAGAAGATACAGAGAGTCCCACATTCCTACGAATTCCTCCAAAGTCAGAAAACTTCAAACCTTCTTTCCCGGGCATGCTGTGATCTTCTAGATGTGCCAGTAGGAGGCTCATTACTTTACAGGCACAATGGAAAAACACATAGGGTAGTTAAGGTTTTTAATTTGAAAAATAAACTAACATTATATCACATAATTTATGGGAAATGTGCAATATATTTTATTGACTGCATGTAGAACTTGGAAATATGATTTATATGAATTTGCTATTTCAGCATGATGAATTGATTGTCACACTGAGGATTATGGAATTAGCTGGAAGAACAGATGATTAACCACCACAGACTTTTGGCTAGTGAAGTTTTACCTTCTGATTTTTGAACATTAATAAATCATACTTCAGCATATGGGACGATTTTGGCAATAGAGTTGCTATCAATTTAATCATCTCAAACCAGAAAGCAACGTGTATGTTACAGATGCTGCGGACATGAAAACCAGTTACTAAGAACAATTGAGTATTATTCTCATAGTCACATTAATTACAGCCGAAACAAACCTTGAAGAGCTAAGAAAACAGCACGGCTTATCTACTATTTACTAGGGAACAAAAGGAATCAATACAGCCATTAATTGCATAAATAGCAATAACTACTTTGGCTGCTATCCAGGCAGTGTACCAACTGAGAGACTTTTTCGTACCGCCGGTTTCATTACACAGATCATAGTCACAGTAAACCAGGCAGTGGACTGCTGTTCAATAAACTAAATTTAATGTTACTCCATTATGATCATCGCGCTCAGATATAATACTAATAGGAATGTCAACTGCGATTACATTTTCAGATTTATGTAAAATAATTCAAATGCCATTTGCCATCCCTCAGATACAAGGTTCATCCGGTTGTTTATGCAGTTGGTCGATACTGATCGCGCCCAGCAAGTAGCATAGGAGAGGCCCAATGGCAAGTATATATAACATCCCTTGTGCTAGCTGCCAGGGTGCTGTGCCAAGCACTGGGGGCGGCCTGCCAAGTCATCAGGCAGATAGTACACCTCTGCAAAGCTGCCTTGTTGTTTGTTTGTTTGTTTTTACAATATTTTTTTTGAATTGCTCACATGTGCCATGAATAACTCTTGCCAACATTACCCAGCACGAAACAGAAATGAAGGCAATGAAATGTCTTTCTTAGAGAATTCTTTTCAGAGCTAAATGAATATAGTGAAGATATCATTCTAGCATCATTATATGTTGTTAGGTATGGCTGGGGCTGTCATTTAGCAAAGTATTACTCGGGGGGCTGAGCAGCTGGGCTATACGATTTTGTATACCACCTGCAAAAAATATGCCAAACCATACAATCAACCACCTGGCCAAGAGAGTAGGGTAGCTAAACACTACTTTGCTGTTGCACCCACATTTTCAGGAAGTTCGAGAACGTAAACAGACACAGGCAGAATGAACATTGTACAAGATAAGGTTTGTTAAAGCTTTTCTGTTCAGTAAAGCATATAGCACCTGCTGTTCAGAGTACTGTGGAACAGATTTGCTTTATTCCTAATGAAGGTGTTTGGGCATTTTCCTGGCACAAATGGAGTAAAATTATGTACTTAAGACAACATTTTAGAACAACAACACAACAAACCACCACTTCAATTGCACTGCAACAGATTGGAAAAAATGAAAATAGATATAAACTGAAACTCGATAATGAATTAGTGTCATTACTATGGATGAATCATTCATTTAGGAGGATCTTGCCTCATCTTAAACAACCTGGATTATCTAGCAACTTCCACTGAATTCCTTTCTGCCTAAAACATGTGTTTATTATAAGAGTCTCCACACCATTACTCATGTGGAAAATACTTTACAGGTGGCCTCTTTACTTATTTGGCGATAAGTGAATATGAGAGTAATTTGATTGTAAACTAATCTTTATATCACCAGATTTCCAGTGTCAGCGATGTCACCTCATCATCTCCCCTTTTCACTGGCTCAGCACTAGTTTGCTTTCTGTGGCGATGTCCCTTGTACAATTCGAGTCCCTCATTGTTTGACAGATTACCAGAGGAAGAACTAATAACTAGATAAGGATATTCAATGTGAAACAAAGGGAGTTGTTGCTTACAGACCCAGGTCTCTTGCTCTCATTATCCATGTGGCTATGAGTTGAAGCTCATTAGACTCTCCCTTTTGTCTCTTTTTAATATAGAAAGACTGATTTGGGACTTGTTGACTACAGTGTGACTCCTTAGGTAAAATATACTAGAACTTTGAACACTTACAGAAGTTCTGTTATGCAATATTAGTTTTCAACTTAACTGTCTCTTTGTTTTCGGGTGGTTTTGTTGGCCTTCTCCACCCCATTTTTTTTTTTTTTTTTTTCTCACGTGAAGAGAAGATTCTCACATGAGAGCTTTTAAAATTACTGTTGCTTTGTAAAAATATGTGAAGGTATTTTGCCAATAATTTCAAATGTGTGTTGTTACTTCTGTTTCCTCTCAGACAAAGGAAACAAAGGGGAAAGAAAAATAGAACTTTAAAAATCTATTAAAAATGTATTGTGTATATGAAATGCAAAAACTAGGACATAGATAACATAATTTTTTTTAATTCAAAATGAATTCTAGACAAGAGGAACCAAAGTACAAAGTTTTCTTATGGTAAGTATATGATAATATATTAAATAATAGTTTGGGTTTTTTGCTTGTATGTTTGTTTACATGTGACATTGTGATGGTTAATTTTGTGTCAGCTTGGCTGTATCATGAGCTGCCCAGATATTTTGTTAAACATTATTTCTGGGTGTGTCTGTGGCAGTGTTTCTGGATGAGATTAACATTTGAATCCGTAGATTTGGAAAAGCAGATTGTCCACCCCCATGTGGATGGGCGTTATCTAGCCTTTTGAGGGGCTAATAGAAAAAAGGGTAGAGGAAGAAAGAATTCATGCTCTGTCTCACCATTTGGTTGGCCTTCCCAAGAGTGGGATTCCTGGTTGTTAGGCCTTCAGACTCATCCTGGAGCTATACTGCTGAGTGCTGACTCCCGGGCCTCTAGCTTGCTAACTGCAGATTGTAGGACTTCTCAGGCTTCATAATTGTGTGGGCTGATTCCTTAGAATGAGTAAGTATATATTATGTTTATTATAAATAATATAAATATCTTTATAAATAGAAATAATATAATAGTTATATATGATATATATTTACTCATTCTAAGGAATATACAATATATATAATATATAATACAATATATAATTCTATATATAATATATATTATTTAAAATATACAAGTATTTATTTTTTATATGAGAGAATGTGGAAACTTCAACTTCTCATTCAACAGAATGACTTTTGGGCCTCCTAGTAGACTCTTCTCTCCTAATCCTGAAAGTCACACCTCAGCAGACATAACTCAAAGTCAGAAGTGTAAGCAACAAAAGTTTTATACGGTAGTCTTTAGGAATTCAAGTGAGAAGGGTCCCTTGACTCTTAGATCCATGTGTTCTGGTTATGGGAGAAATAGCTCCAAATACTGACTGCTGGTTAGAGCATATACATCATGCTACAGAACTGTACCACAACCTTTGAAATCATTAGCTCCCATTGGGGACTGTGAGTCTTTAAAACGCTATTCGGCCGTTGCATTAGGGCCCGGCTTCTAGTGATAGGGTGCCTTGTAATACCAGTGAATCCCACGAGTATCATCAGCCCATTGATTAATATCTTTTGCTCAAAAATAAAATATCTGATCAAAATTTATGAGGTCTGAGAAGCATGGTAGAAAATCAGTCATCTTCTAAGTCTGTGATTGGTGATGCTAGTTGATGCATGGTTGGTAGTCAGTGATGGCAATTCAATATATACCAGTGTTACTTCCTCTTTCAAGTGAAAGCAAATTGCTTCTGCTGTTCTCTGTTCATTGGAAGAGATAAAAATGCATTTGATGTAACAGTATAAGCATTTCAGATGCCAAGGCCTCAGTTGCTTTTCCCCATTCTATCTCTGAAATGGAAGCTGCATTTGGAGTTACTACCTGATTACGATAACTATTGTCATTCTCCAAGGCCCAACTGTCTACCACAAAGGTCAAATGGATGAGTTATTTGGGAAGCAATATCAAGTACTCCCTGTCAATCTTTCAGATCTTTGATGGTAGCACTAATGTCTGCTATTCTTTCAAGGATACAGTATCATTTTGTTAACTTTTTGTATGGAGGATGATTTCCATAGGCGTGATCTACTTAACTGTTCTTCCCTTGAAGCACTATTCTGGAGAGGCAATGGTGATGGTCTGCCTGGTGCTCAGTGTATTTATGCCAACTGAACAACACAGGAGCTGTACAAATAATCACAGAATAAATCCACGGGAAAGGCTGATGTAAAGTCCATTGATCATAGGATCTGATGGTGATAGGAGTCCCACAGTCGTGTTTTGGTTCCCTAGAAATTAATATCATAATATCATTAATAGCATCGAAGAGCACATTTCTAATATGCCAGAGAAATACTGATACCTCCCATTCTCTGGAGCACCGCTGTTCTTCTAAATGCTTGTATGTTTCTGTGGGGGAAGTCTAGGACTTAGGTCTAGGAACTGGGTGAAGGGCCATGCTTCTTTAAAAGGGAGGGGACTTTAAGTCAGGCCTCTGTTCTGTAGACCTGTGGTTATTTTGAACATTTGGGGACTGCCCATCTCTTTTAGTCCAAAGAGGCCTATAAGCAATCAGTTACTGCCAAAGATGAATGAATTTCACCAAGTGCTGAATGCCGTGCTTGCGCACTTGTCTGTTAGGATAGCCCTGTCCGCATTACCTCTTTTAATTACAGGCTTTGCTTGTCCTCTAGACACCGGGGTCCTCAACTCCGTTCAGATCGGGAGTCCGTGGCAATGGCATTATGTCTCACAAGCACTCCTGACTTATAAGTACAGATATACCCCCTTAATCAATGTATTTTCCATTGCCATAATGAAGGGGCTATCTTCTTTTCTCTTCCTTGAGACATATAATAAATTTAATCCAATGTCCCCACCTCCTAAACTCTTTGGATTCCTTTGGCTATCTCAACTTCATTGCCATCTGCCACCACTAAATCCAGGCTTTAGTCAAACAAATGAGGAAACAACTGAGCCTCTCTCATTTGCTCAAACCAACTTCAGTCCAAAATTGTGCTATTCAATTTTGTAGACACTGGCTACATACGTCTACTAAGTACTAGAATTGTTGCTAGTATGACAGAGGAACTAAATGTCTAATTTTATTTAATTTTGATTAATTTCAATTTCAATGTCAAAGCGCAAACCATAAAATATTTTTCTGTGTAAAACAACTTCATTGTTTAGAGAGGATTACATTTTACTTTAACTATTGCATTCCATAAGCTACTGTAGTATGGTAGTATCCCTCTTTAGTGCCTAGTTCCTAGTGTTATGCAGAAACCCATCACTGATCAAGTTAGTGTCGACTGATTTAGTTGAATGATTTTTTTTTTGCTTTTTTACACACTGAGGTAACATTGAATATGCTTGTCTAAATATTTTATACAGGCAGGTGATATCTAGGTAAATCATAATTGCTAAGTAAACAATTTATTTGTAGTATTCATAATACATAAAATTTATTATTATTTAACTGTTATGCCATTAACCATTTTGCTAAATAATTTCTATGAGCAAATATATAAATTTGAAATAGGGATATGTTACTGGTGCAGAATTAAGTTGAGATGCAGAAACTAGTGCCACAAAGAAAACAGTAAAGAATAAAGGATACTGGAAAAAATATGTTGTGAATTTTGCCACAAATGGCAATTACAATTTGATGTGGTAGAAAAAAATGAGAAAGCTGTGTGTCCTGTAAAAAATCCAAAAAACAAAAATCAAAAGGTATGTGAGCAATATTAGGAGATCTATTTAGCAAAAGCATAGTTCATTTGATAAGAAGTTTTTTTTTCTTTTTCTCAGTACTCAAAAAATAATTAATAAAATTATCCTCCTGTCCAACAAAAATATTTGAAGGGTTTTAAAAGAATCAGAACTTGAAAATTTATTCAGCTATAAAATGATTTGTATATGTGTACCATAAAATATATTTTTAGATGGAGACATGGTAAGAAATTATGTTTTATAAGCTCTGAAATTTTGTAGATGTTAGAGACTTAGGAAAAAAGATTATCCATAGAATCAAAGACTTCTAAAAATATTAAAAATCAGCTGAATCAAAATTGGAAAATATCCAAATGCTTTTATTTAACTTAAGAATAGTCACAAGGTAGAAGAGATAGTCTTAATTAATATTTTGGTATGTTTTGTCTCAAAGAATTTCCAGATTTATAAAGAAATATCAATTTGTGGCATAAAAAGTAAAATTGTGAATACATATACACATATGAATATATATTATATACTTCTATATATGCACACATATATATTTTAATCTTATTTTTTTTCAAAGAAGAATTTTAGCTGTATTTGAAAAAAATAGTTTTACATCAGACAATATCAATATCTGGTCAAAATCTAGATTTATTGTAATTCTGTACAAGAGATTGACATTCTCTTTTTTGTTTCATTCTTCTGCATGTTACATATTAGAAATATCTGTACTCAGTTTTCTGAAGCCACCTTTATGAAAGGTGCAAATGGATATAATTGTCAAAATTATTCATTTGCATATATATGCATGCAAATCTTCAGAATCATCATTAGTTTATGGAATTAAAAAAATAGATGATGATTAATTTAACAATCTTGTGTCCTTTACCAACGCTCATTTGGTGAGTCATGGAAGATTTATTTACAAAGATTTATTGGACTGTTCATTCCAATTCAAGATTTTCTTGAAACAAAAGAAACGCTTGCTAAATATTCAATAATAAAAAAATGGTTGTGTGATTTACATTTTCACTCATGAAATCATACTGCTCATGAACAAGCTAAATTTAAAGCTTCAAGGAAAGGAAGAGCTTACTTGTGTCTTAGCTAGACAGGTACACAAATTTATGCTGAAATTGAAACTTTTCATTATACAAATCAATACTAATATTATATTGACACGAGAATTATTGAATTTATCTAACTTGGATAGTAATACTTTTGAAAATTATATGCTTTTTCTTCAAGGTCAAAATAATTATTGTAGTATTGATGAACCAGTTTTGTTAAAGTTGATGTAAATATTTATAGAAAATTATATTTTGGTATTTGAAAATTTTGAAGTATGTTTGATAAGTCTTGGGGATGTAAATTGACTTTCTCAACTGTAAGTTTTATTATATTTAAATAAATCAGGTATTTCTGATGAAATAAAACTTGGCATCTGAATTGAGATATACAATAACCGTAAGATCATGCTGGATTTAGAAGAGGTAGTAAAAACAAAGTAAAATATATGCTTAGTATTTTATATAGATTTTGTTTGGAAATGATAATTTTTTGGATATATTGGGTAAATAAAATATGTTACTAAAATTCCTTTCATCTATTGTTTTTTGCTTTTTATGTGATAACTAAAATATGAAATTACATATGTAATTCACATTACATTTCTTTTTTTTTTAAGATTTTATTTATTTATTTGAGAGAGAGAGAATGAGAGATAGAAAGCACGAGAGGGAAGAGGGTGAGAGGGAGAAGCAGACTCCCTGCTGAGCAGGAAGCCCGATGTGGGACTCGATCCCGGGACTCCAGGATCATGACCTGAGCCGAAGGCAGTCGCTTAACCAACTGAGCCACCCAGGCTCCCTCACATTACATTTCTAATGGACAGCACAAGTTCTAACATATATATTCATATTAATAACTTTAATCAATCCAGAGACATGTTCTTTTTGTTTTGTTTTTGTTTTTATTTGTTTTGGTCTTGCATTTCAGAAATTACTCCCACAAAATGTTTTGAGTGGTTTTGCCAATATAACTTACCACAATCTTGCATTTCTCGTGGTGTGAAAGTGTCTGGTCCTCTGGACATGGCATGCTGGAATCTGACTCTGGTGAAGGGCTCTTTTATCACTGACAGGTAGTGGGGCGTGGACATGAGGTAATACCCCTCCAGGATATGTACGCAAGGCCTGTTTCTGTTGGCAAGAGAAGCTCAGTGAGAGTGGGAGTTGGAGGGTAATTTGAATCCAATAAATCCTTTCAAATATCATTATTCTCAATACCAGTCTTCAATTCTTTCCCAGTGTGTGCTCCAATTAGTACATAAGATACCAGAATACTCTCTGAATTTAATGTATGCTGTATTTTCTCAACTCAGAACATCTGGCTCCGATTTTCTTTTAGGGCAGTCACATGAAGTTTCTTTTTTTCTACCATGTCTTTATTCAAGAACTTAAGGCTTAAAGCCTATCATGTTATAACAGCTAAAACTCTCCAATGCATGAAATTTGCATTAACCCTTATGTTCTTTTATTCCTTATTCTCTTAGTACTGTGGTATGGCAGCATCCATTTGGTCTGCTAAGGGGCATCAAGAGGGATAACTTAGGCAACTCTTTTGCAATTTGCATGTATTACTGGTATTCTCTTTGGCAATAAATTTATATACTGCTGTCAAGAGAAACCCGGCATAAAGCCCAGGTTCCAATCACTAGAATGGTGTTACCTGTTACTGTATTGTCTGAGTTTCAGTGACCAATGGAATCTACTCTAGATAGTTTTACAAGAAAGGTATTTAATAGATGGAATTGTTTAAAACTGTTGGTTGATGTAGTATAGAATCCAGGAATGACTGCCAGAGCGATGGCTTTGAACTGACCTCCCAAGAGATCTACAAGCTCTACCACTTCTGAAATCTGGGGAATCAAAAACTATCATCATGACTTCAGGCTTCGGGATTGCATGGTCACTGTCATGACCTTGGCCAGAAAATAAATCTTTATTTGCCTGATTTTTTGTGAGCATCTGCGGTATCTGTTTACACAGTAGTTCACTCTTACCAGTGGTTTCCCTTTCCAGTTTCAGTTACCCATGATCAACTACGGTGTGGAAGCCGATGACCCGCCTCTGATATATGGACAGAAGGTCAGTAGTAGCCTAATGCTATGTGCCTACGTCATTCACCTCACTTCATGTTATATGACACATAGGCATTTTATCATCTCCCATCATCTCAAGAAGAGAAGGGTGCGTGCAATACCATAAGATGTTTTGAGAGAGATTGACCACATTCACATGACTTTTGTCACAGTATATTGTTATACTTATTCTATTTTATTATTAGTTATTGTTGTTAATCTCTTACTGTGCTTAATTAGTAAATTAAACTTTATCATAGGCATATATATGTAGGAAAAGCATAGCATATATAGGGTTCAGCACTATATTTGGTTTCAGGCTTCCCCTGGGGGTCTTGGAATGTGTCCCCCATAGATAAGGGAAGACTGTTGCACCACTTGACAAGAGCCAATTTAGAACCAGACAAGTAAGTTTGTGAACAGATGCTGCAGAAATTCAGTTTCAGTACTGTCAAGAAAAAGAAGAAAAAAAGACTAATATAAAGAGCTTAATATAGTTAAAGAAAGTCTCTAAATAATATCAAAAGCATTTATTTCAATAGGAAGATACTACAGTTCCAAACTTTTGTGTACCTAGTGACATATCCTTAAAATACACAGCACAAGAAGGATATAATCACAAGGAAAAGTAGATAAATATATCATCAGAATGGATGATTTTAATATACTCTTTAAGTGGATTAGGCAGACAAAAAATCTGTAAGAATATAGATAATTTGAACAACATAATTAACAAATAATTAACAAGATTTATTTACATGTATAATCCTGAAAATAATAAATAATAAGGGCTATATTATGTTCTTATGAGATTTGTGTAAGAGGGAGACATTATCGCTATCTTCCAACATTGTTTGCTATACAAAATTCTTTAAAATAAAATCCTGGACAAAGGGCAGTCCGTGCCTTGCTTGCATGATATAAAGAAATTCAAAAGACCAGTGGGGACTTGTGTCCTACCAATAACTATGGTGTGGAAGCCAATGAAAGATAACCATTTCAGATTATTTACTAATTGTTTTAAAATCATATCATCAAGTGTAACTTATGTTGCCTCTTAAATCCTGAAAGTCTCACCACGAATTTGACTTTTTCTTTGTTGTAAGGGATACACAAATGCACTAACTTGTCTTTCACCTTTGAGGGTATACCAGATAGTATTATTTATTTAGAATTCTCTCTTGGGGCACCTGGTGACTCAGTTGGTTAAGACACTGACTCTGAATTTTGGCTCAGGTCATGATCTCAGGGTTGTGAGATCGAGCCCCTCCACAGCTCCGTGCTGGGGTGGAGCCTGCTAAAATTCTCTCTCCCCTCTTTTTCTGCCTCCGCCCCCCTCCCCCCGGCCAATTGCACGTGTGCATGTGTGCTCTCTTTCTCTTTCTCTCTCAGGAAGAAAAAAAGAATTTTCTCTTTACCTTCACACTTGCCATAGTTCACAGCAGGAAAAAATATAAGGCCCAGTCTCATTGACTTTGGGCTTTGGCCAAATAACTTTCTTTGTTCAGGGGAAGGTGAGCTGTCTTTAAATGTCTAGTATGTATGTGCCTGGTTTGGCATGCATTCTAGCTATCCTTCTCTGCACCATAAGCTATAAAAACACTCTAAATAACGACTGCCTCTTCAGCTTTGGTCCTGAAATGAAAAATTGCAGAGCTGGTCTGAGCTCAAACTATGGCCTGAAACAGACCCTACACCCACTCCACATATCTATGTGCAAGAAAAGCAAATGCATGTGTTTTAAGTCATTATGATTTTAGAACCGATTTTATATAGAATTATTGCAACACAGGTTGACTAATACAGGGGGAAAAAATTAATGCCCCAGACCCCTGGACACATAGAAAATGTACTTAGGTACAGATGCCTGAGTTTTCATGGGAATTAGTTTCTAAATTATTCTGAATTAGGAATTTTTCAGAAGCTTTTTTCCCGAACTGGGTGTGATTTTCAGTTTTCAAATATGGTTCCTTCCTCAGAATGCTGTGTGACATTTCTCTTCACCTCAGCCATACATGTATTATATGAGAACAGAAACCTCTGTGTCCACAGTGTGGCTCACTAAGCAGGGAAATTACATTCCAACCTCAAGACCTCCAAGTTAAAAGGGAATTCACTAACAATATCCATTAAAGTGAAGCTTTTTTATTGCTAATCCATTTCCTGGGTGATTGCTTGACATTCTACAATGGAAATCTTCTAATCCTCCAATTAATAGTAGAAACTTTTTTTGTTTCCAAAGTATTTTCATGTCTTTATTATTTTATTTTATTACAAGAATATTATAAATGATCAGGAAAATATTATTAATATCTCCATTTTACATATAAAGAACAATGAGGAATCAGACCATTAGTGAATAAGAAAAGTAACATGTTAAGGTTTTGGCCAATGCGAGTGTGGGAAATGTTCCTTTAGATAATGAGGAAATAATTTCTTTAAAAAACACTGTTAATTTCCAAATGACAGTTTAAGAAAAATGTCTCTGATGAAAACAGGTTTACGTATTTTTTGGTTATATAAGACTTCAATTTTGTGAAATATCCTAATTGCAAAGTATTTTTTGTGATGGAATGGAGTCTACAAATACTTATTTTATATTTATAGATAAATAATCTTTAGAATTTTCAAGAAGTTTAATAAATGTTAATTACGTATGACCTAACGAGCTCAGATAAAGTAAGAATAAGTGACTTATAAAGAACTAATGTCAGTAAAGACCGACCTGCTATTACTTAATCATACCCGCATTCTCCAGCAAAACAGCCATATAAGGGTCATTACTGAGAAGAATGTCAAATTGGCCGATTTAATGTTACTTAGGGCTTACTTTATCTATATAACTGTCTCAGATAAGAATTGCAAGCTAATAATAATTACATTAGTGTCAGAAATGTAGGGGACACCTATGGTTTATTTAGTAGGGAGAGAGAGTTTTAATGTTCTAAATTGAATTTTATTCTCTAAGATAGTTAAAATAGCATATGTAAGATATTCAAGTGCCCATTAATGGTTGATATCTGAGAAATACAATATTGTTTGAAATATTTCAGTGTCTTCCACTACCTCAGTCCACACTGCTTGTTAAAGGGCATGTGGTCACTTAAATGTATTATTGATACATTTAAATAAAGTTACTATATTTTCATGAAGTAAAATTTAAGTGTATCTTTTTTTAAGTTACAAATCATCTGTACTTCCATAGATTTCAAAAGTTTTATCCTCTTGGTATCAGGCTGCATACTCCACATTCATATATCTAAGGGAAAAAAAAACTCTACAAAAGTTCATTTGTAATAATAAGCTTTGAAATAATATAGTCCATATATGATCATGGTTCTAAGATAATACATACACAAAATCCTATTTGGCACTGAGCTATCAGAATCAATTATGGAACAGTTTAAAAAATACAGAAAACTCAGAACAACCTCAAAGCTATTTTTGGAAGTAGAGCCTTGCCATCTAAGTCCCTAATTTTCAAAGACTGTTAAGATTCCCCAGCATATATACATTACTCTTGTGAACTAAACAATAAGCAACCTAAAATGGTCTGCCATCATCACAATACTAAATTTCTTTTGTTTAAAAACAGTTATATCTTGAAAATGTTGAAAACAATTTGTTACTACATGTTTATTCATGGTAGCAACCGTGAACACAGAATAGCAGCAAAATACAGATTGATAATTTGCAAAAACAGACTGTTAGATGAGCATGTGATTAATTCATTGTTAGCATGAATCTATGCTAACTAATCTAGGGTGTAAGTGTATCTTGAGAGGAGTTGTGAAGCAACTTTGGAGAAAGTTTCTCTTTTCTTTACAGAATGAAAAATGTGGGAATTGACGACAAAGGGAGACTTTGCTCCCATTGCTATATCAGCAAATATGGCAGTAGTTAGAAAGAAGAAATGTACAGATGTCTAAAAGGGCCCATTTTAGATTTATATCTTTTGTTTGAAGTTCGGCTTGTCAAATATTCCAGAATAACTGGTCAAACTATCTGGTGTATGCCTGGCAAGGAACCACCAAGTAACAGAAAAACATATGTATATTGTGCTTTACAATTCATAAAGCATTTTGCCACACATGATCTCATTTGTACCTCACAACAATGCAGGTATACTGGTAGGTCAAACATTCTATTCTGCAAGTTCGAAGGTAAAAGCTGAATGAGAGAATTTAACTGATTCATACATGGACGGACAGCTTATGGTAGCAGATCCAGGACTTAGACCAAAGTTTTCTGATTCTAATTACAGACTTCTTTCTATTACATGTACTCTTGTGAGAAGATTGAAAGCACACATTTCATAAAGATTTAATGTATGTCATAATTTCATTAAATGTTAAATATGTGAAAATTCTTCTAGATGAATTCAACCTGGCTATGAACTTATTTGCTCTTAGGTCAATCAACATCAGGAAATACCTATTTTTCAGGGCATTATGGGGTAAGCTGAGTATGCAGTAGGCTTCCTACTTGGGTGATAATTGTGTTAGTGGTGTGATAAACCATATATATGGGTAAGATAACTTGCAGAATTTTAACAAACATTCTAGGGAAATGTTCTAAAAGCAAAAAATGAATAGGGCAAAATACAAAGATCTAGGTGTTTCTCTGTAAGTGTGTCCATGAGAATATATTTTTTCCATGTATATGGTACCTGACATACCAAATTCCAGTTGAATCTTGGAAATGCCATCAAAGAATGATCATTACAGACAGCTCTACTCCTACATTCGAGAAGCTTACAGTTTAGGGAGGGAGACTGATACTAATCAAATAATTTCCATTCAATGTATTCATTCATTCAGCTAATACTTATAAAACACTTGTGAATGAGAAATTATTCTAAGTACTGCAGATAGGGCTATGTAAACATAAACGCAATTGCACAGATATGAAATGGTACAATCAGGACACCACACGTCCTGCAGGTGGAACACAAAACATGATCCCTCGGAAAGCAGAGGTCTTGTGAACAATTAACCATTTCGCTGACCTTCTACTACCTAGAAAATGACAACTGAAGCTGGAGATTTATTTAAAGTCTCTTATTTCATTCAAAAATATCAATATTAATTAGTATTGGATTTAGCAGTGGGGGAAACTAGCAATGTCATTTTCGGTTGACAATATACAAAATGACTACCAAAAAACCCTGAACTTGCATCACCAGCTCCACCTAGCCGTGTCTACCCATACCATCTCTCAATCTGTCATCAAAGTCATCATTTCCATAGCCATAATCAGTATAGCCACCATAGTTACCAAAGCCTCCACAACCAGGGGTATTGGGGAAGAAAAAGACAGGACGGACATCAGAGATGGACCAAATATATTCTTTACAGAAGTCTGTTTAGTTGGTTAAATATATAGTAAGAGCCTAATGTGTGTCAAGCATTGAGCTGAGTGCTTTGAAATACAACCAAATCCTGATTCAATACAGGAGACCAGGAAAAGATAGCCCCATAGTTTGGAAACAGTGTGGCTGTGAGAAAGATATTTAAATGAACAGAATAAAAATGTCAGAAAGTTGGATCTGGATTGCTGGTACAGGTGAAAAAAGACACATTGTTTTATTCATGTCCAAATAGGAAACTTGCTTTTGTTTCTAAGTAACAAAGTAAAATGCTGCAGTTCCTTTATTATTTTTGGAAACCATTTGAAAAAATATTTGGAAAAATCATTTTCATCACCCTCCCCCCGCCCCCAGCTGCAGTATGATAGCTTTGATGAATACTTGATTTGGAATAAATGACCACCTTTCCTCTCACTGGCAATTTTACATAGCTGGGAAGGGTGCTGAAATTTTGGAACAGGAAGTATGAAAATGTGGCTCAAACATCATTATTTCTTCAATAGTTCTTCATCCTTTTTACAATACATGTATATCTTATAATAATATATATATATATATATATTACTGATTTCCCTTCTGACATTTTTAGAATATTGATATTACTCTTCATTTGATTTAATTTATGGCTCCAGATTTTATCTTCAATCCAAAATTTTCCTTTTAAAGAGAGATACAAATTTGAATGGCTTTCCTTTTCCCCAGTTTAGGTTCCCCAATGAATATTAGTTTACAGGTATTCAAGTACTGAAACCTCTCAGAATCCATTGATTTCTCAAAGTTCCTTTCATATGGGAAATTTCTTCCTCTTGCCTCTAAAAAATTATTATTATCAATATTTTGGAGACCAACATAGAGATGAAGGGTATGGAGCATTTTCTAAAATAAGGTGTCTGTGGCGTGTGTGGGTGTGTGTGTGTGGGTATGTGCTCATCTATGCCCATTGGTGGTGGTAAAATATTTTCTTTCTTCTTTACAAGTAAAAATGTCTTATTCTAAAGAAGATATATAAACTATCAAATGCAATGTGATGTTTTTGTTAAATAATAAGCAACGGAAGCATACAGAAATAAATATTTCTCATGGAGGTAAAATATATACAACTATAAAATCATAAATATACTGGAGAATTATAATATGAATTTGTAAATTGTATGCAAATAGCTTGAAACCAGATCTATAAAGACATAAATAAAGCAACAAGACTGAAAGGTTTATATGTTGGCTTGTTTATAGAGTAGCACAAACATTTTTCTTTTTTAATTGGCAATTAATTTTCGGCAGCCATCTAGGTACTTTCATGTCAAATTACTTTTCCTACACTAAACAAGATTAGGCATCCAAGCAGCAAAGCACTTACGTGAAAAGTGAGAAACTGACTGTCAAGTAGGTATTTTCCACCTATAACCAATTAAAATGTTTCTTTTTTGATGAATGGGTGTTGTAATTTCACATTTTGTATTTTTACCTAAGTACATACCTGTATAACATCCCAGTTCACAAGGGCAAAAAAGATGGGTACTGAGATTTCTGTTATTTCTTTCATGCAATATACCTTCAGAATGAAACAAGCATTTTTTGTGCAGTTTAAAAGACAGAGCTTTCTTAGGCTACTGCACACAAAAATGTAACAGTACATGAGTACATGTACATGTGTATATATGTGTGTGTGTTTATATCTACATATATGTGTTTTTAAGCCATAAACCTCAAAAATATTTCCATCAAATGATTTTTAGCCTCTCAGTTCTTTGTAGATTATCATTTTACATTAAAATGTAGAGATGCCCGTATTTAAAAATTAGACCATTGACACATAAGGTAAAAAAGTAATGTATTATTGATAATCTTCAATTGAATGACATAAAAAAGAAAATATTGATTTTTTGGAAGATGTCTCATTTTTCTTACTTCACAGAAGACTGATGCAGGTTCATGAGCCTATCAATATTATTTGAATTAATGCATATTCCGTACTATTGATTGCTTTAACAATGATTGTCATAACTGATTTATGGGCACTTACGCCTGTTAAATATTTTAAGAGGTAAATATCAGATTTGTATATATAAGTATATTGACTTGAATAAACAACAGGGTTGGATGTTAACATTATACCTTTTGATTTAATCCATATTATAATACATTATGCAAGATGTATTTTTAAGATAGCAGCAAAAATCCAACTAAAAGTTGATATTAGATCACCTTGCTTACTAGAGTTAAGTGCAGAATTCTCCTCAAGGATAGCAAAGTATTTTAAATTTTCAGGTAGCAATTCTCCTATCATTTGGAAATATATCTAACATCTATGAGAAAAACTAGAACCTCTCAAACTAAACTATAAAATTTGAGTATCATTGTAATATACTTAAAATTAATTTGTTCCCCTGCTTAAAATAGATCAGATTGCAGGATTATATTTCAGCTTTCTATGGCAATTGAGTTATACCCAATACTTTCCAAATAAATGAGACAAGGTGTGATGGTATGGGAAGTGAAGAGAGGGTATATATGTATTATGTCATCTTATATTTAGCATGAGTATCTTTGACTTGAGATGTTACATATGATTACTAGAGTCGTTTACCAGGGAAGATACTTTTAAAAAAACAAGTTTATTGAGGTATCATGCACGTACCATAAACTCACTTGGTTTAAGAGTACAATTAAATGGTTTTTAAATTGACAGACTTGTACAAACATTACCACAGTCTAATTTTAGGAAATTTTTGTTACCTCAAAAAGATATGTGGTGCCCACTGCAGTCATTCCCTGTTCCTAAACCCAGCCCCAGACAACCTTCAATGCTTCAAAAGACTGACATTTTCTGGACATTTCACATAAATAAAATCATCCAAAATGTGGTCTTTTGCATCGGCTTCTTTCATTAGCATAATATTTTAGAGGTTGATCCATGTTGTAGCATGTATCAGCATTTCATTCATTTCTATACAAATACTATTCCATTGTATGGATAACCACAATTCTTTATACTTTCACCAGTTGATGGATGCATGCATTGTTTCCACTGTGTAGCTATTACAGATATTTTTGCTGTGATCATTCATGCAGAAATCTTCTTGTGGAAGTATGTTTTCATTTCTCTTGTATACTCTAAACATGGCATTGCTTGATCATATGGTAAATTTATACTTAACTTTTTAAGAAACTGCTAAACTGTTTTCTAAATTGGCTAAGCCATTTTATATTCCTACCTATAGTGTATGATGGTTCCAGTTTTGCTACATCCTTGACAATATGTTTTATATTTTCTTTTGATTATAGCTATCCTAGTAGATGTGAAGTGGTAAGTCATTGTGGTTTTGATTTGCATTTCCCTAATGGCTAATGATGTTGTACATCTTTTTGTACCAACATATGGGTATTCAAATCCTTTGCCCATTTTTAAAATAGATTATCTTTTTTTGTTTTGTTTTTGGTATTATATGTAAGAAATCATTATCTAACCCAAGATCATAAGGAAATATTTTTATGTATTCCTGTTAGGGTTTTATAATGTTAACTTTTACATTTAGATCAATGATCCATTTTGAGTGAATTTTTTTATGGTATGAGGTTGAGTCCAAGTTCATTCTTTTGCATGTGGATATTGCCTCAGCACCACTTGTTGAAAAGACTATATTTTCCCCCATTGAATTGCCTTTCCCCCCTCCACATCACATTTTCCTTCCCCCCTCCTTTTCTTTGCATAGCTCTTAACCTTTTCTTGAATATTGGACATTTTAGGTAATATAACAACTCAGGATCTTTACCTACCTCCTCAGGGTTGATGCTATTGTTTGCTTCGTTATCATTTATCTGTTTAGTGAGCTGACTGAACTAACCCTGTGAAGTTAATTTCCATTGCAATATACAGTTGTTTTTCTTGTTTTTATCTTTTTACCTGACTACTAGGAATTGTCCCAGGTCAGCGTAAGCCACTTATTGGTCAAAAGTTGTGCCTAAGTTCCCTCGGCCCACTGGATATTTACCCTTTGCAATTCAATGCATGTTTGGTTGGAGGCTGCTATGATCATAGTTCAAAGAGCTTACATTTTTGCCCCCTATCCTCCAGCCCTTTTGCTTAGAACAGATTGCCTACGATGGGTTTGATTTTATTGTTAAAACTGGCTTATTAGAATTGCTTTTGAGTCACAGTAGCTTATTGTTAAGCCAATGTTTGGTTAAAGGTTGTGCTTAAGCTTCTAGTTCCAGTGAAGCTTTTGCTCCTTGCTTTCGATCTGTGTATGACTTGGAGAATATTTTCATTTCTGTCCCCTTTTCTGCTCCAATTGCTCTGCAGTTCATTCAGCTTGTGCACAGCCTTTCTGTGCCCCAGGGTTAAATGTGACCCCAGTAGTTCTTCTTAGATATCTCTTTCCCTGGTTCTCTCTGTTAAAGTATGTGATTGCTCTGCCATCTCAATTTGTTTTTGTTTTGTTTTTGCTACTGGTAGAGCTATGTGTACCCTTTTAGTTGCTCTCTACCAAAATCACTGTTGTTCATGACATATCCCCTTTCTCCCAGAGGCATGGAATTCTTCACACTCTTTCCAAAGTCAATTTTTTAAGGCAAAACTGTGAAACTTTTTCTCTATGTTGTGTCCTTCCCATTGAGTATAACCTTTGTATAACTCACAAGATCTGGAACAAGGGGCAATGACCTATTTTTCCTGGAGTGACACACTTGCTCTATGACTAGGAGCTGTGCAGGAGGTAGAGGGTGTTCCCCTCTTATTGGCTGTCCTTTCCTTAGAACCTCCACCTGGAAGCAAGATGGGATCAGGGTGCCGTGTTCTGGTCTTGTAATGTCTGGAATAAAGATTTTGCCTTGTGAGTGGGGACTGGGTGACAGAAGGGAGCCTTGACCCTCTTGGCTGTGTTAGCCCAAAACGCTGCTTCAGCAACATGGAGTTGGGGAAATGTGATACCAGTGGTCTGCAAATCCCATGGTGATACAGTTTCTTAGACTGGAAACTAGAAGGGGAAAAGCCCTGTAAGATGAAGCTTTTGAGTGTGGGAAGTCAAAGGGTTGTAGCTTAAATGCCATAGACCCTCACTGTTCTTGCTAAAATTTGGTAGATTTTATTGAATGAATGTTTTTCTCATTTGCTGTATGTCCTCAGAACAACTTAAAAATACTTAAAATAGTTGTGTTTTAAAAAATAATTTTCTGCATATAAATGGTTGCTTTGTTGGAGAGTTGACTGAGCTTCTCACTCTGCCATTTCAGAAGAAATCAGTCTCTTAAGGAACTTACTTTTAAAGATAAATATTTTGTTTCTGTTTTCAAAAAAACAAAATATTCATTTGAGGGCATAAACATTTTAGGGACTCAAATATATGACACGCTTTTGTAAATATTACTAAACTCAAATGTTTCTGTCAAAATGAATATCTTGACTAAAAATGCAAAATGGCAGCCCTTTACCAACCAAAAGAAACACATATAATGCCATTATCATTAATTTTTTTCTCCTGAACAGTATTTAATTGTTCTTAATAAAGTACCATTTGATATCACCAACACCAAAATCATTGTTAGCATAAATTTTAATTGATAATTTATAGCCTAATTGCTAATCCCATTCTGCCCTAATATATAATTCTACCTATGTCATAAATATGAATGGATAGTTTCTAACATATACTATCAAGCATTTGTTCAAGGACTTCCTTTAATTACTTCCATTATTACTGATCCTGTGGTGTAGGTGGGAGAAATTTGGGTAACCCTTTGGATGCTACCACTGTTTTATGTGTCAAAATTGGATTAGAAACTATGCATAATGCAAATAACCATGTAATTATTTTGAATTTACAATGTATTTACTATGTAATTGCATAGTAAGTACCATATAATTACAAGATGATTACATGATTATTTCTGCCTTTTACACAGCTTTAAAAGCAAGAGATTTTGTTGCAATTATTATTGGCATTTATTGGTAAGTGTTACATAGTAGGGAACAAAATATTTATCATGTAATCAACAAAGCAGACAACGTTATTGTCTCTTTTCAGTTGCAAAATTATATTTTAAAGTTATTGGAGTGAACCTAAAAGTGCTCTAAAAAATAAAGTTTATTAAATAAAAAAAGTTATTGTACTCAAAGAGTTAGCCACAAGTACAGGACATAATCTGATATCTCTAAGATAGCTGATTATTCTGTATGTCATTCTGTTTACTATGGTTGTATATTTTTAACTGAAGCTCTGAAGTTGAGATTTTTAAAAATATTTGAAGAAAATTTGTTTGGCCAGTGTAGAAACTCAAGAACTAAAGTGAAAATAATACCTACAAATATCCATACTTACAGAATAAAACATCATTATTGTCTTGTGTTTACCCATACTTTAATTTCCCCAGTTTTGTTGAGAAATAATTGACATACATCACTGTAAAAAATCAAGCCATCAAAATGCTTTGATTTAGAGGCGGAGCAAGATGGCGGAGGAGTAGGAGACCTAGATTTCGTCTGGTCTCAGGAATTCAGCTGAATAGGGATCAAACCATTCTGAACACCTACGAACTCAACAGGAGATCGAACAGGAGAGTAGCAACAACTCTCTGAACAGAGAAGCGACCACTTACTGGAAGGTAGGGCTTGCGGAGAAGTGAATCCGAGGCGATATTCGGGAGGATAGACGGCGGGGGAGGGGCCTCCGCTGGCCGCTTCTGGCAAGTGATAGAGCCGCGGAGCACAAAATCGGACCTTTTAGAAGTCGGCTCGGCGGAGGGAAGTCGCTGCAGTGGCTAAGCGGGGGGGTGGAATCCTCCCGGGACAGTGTGGTCTCAGGACCCTTGGGGTCACAGAGAGACCGGGGGTGCCTGAGTGCAGCAGAGCTCCCAGGTATCAGAGCAGGGAAACCGGCTGCAGATACGGAGCAGAGTCGCGGGTTCTCAGCTCGGGGTTGCCATAAACTGTGATCTGCGGCCCAGTCGGGGCACGGCTCCCCCAGCAGGGACCCAACAAGCAGCAGATCCGGGGAGACTCCCCTTCCTTCCCGGGGAGGAGCGGTGCGGGAACGCACTGCAGGGATCTGCTGGGTTTGGAGACTCCGCGCGGGGTCGGGTGCCAGAGAGAGCAACGCTCGGTCACAGGCCGGGTGAGCACGGAGTGCGGCCGGAGACCGGGGACACGGAAGTGACTGCTTTTCTCTGGGGGCACACTGAGGAGCGGGGCCCTGAGTTCTCAGCTCCTTCAAGTGGAGATTGGGAGGCCACCATTTCTGCCCTGGGCCTCCAAAGCTGTACCGAGAGCTTGCAGGGAACAAAAGCTCCTGAGAGCAAACCGGAGCAGCTTCCTTAGCCCGGACCGACAAGGGCGGGGCAATTCCGCCTCCGGCAAAGACATTTGGGAACCACGGCAACAGGCCCCTCCCCCAGAAGATCAGCACAAACAGCCAGCAAGCCAAGACCAAGTTGATCGATCAAGGAGAATAGGAGAACTCCAGCGCTAGGGGAATACTGCACATAGATTCATGGCTTTTTTTTTTTTTTTTTTTTACCATGATTCATTATTTCATCAAAGTTAATTTTTGTTGACTGTTTTTTTTTTATTTTTCTTTTTCCCTTTTTCAACCAACATCTTATAAATCCCTTTTTAAAAAAAAAAAAAAAAACATTTTTTATTTTTCATTTTTAGAGTCATATTTTATCCCTTCATAGTAGTTACCCTTATTTTTGGCATATATATATAAGTTGTTCTTTCTTTAAAATTTTGAGGTACAGTTTCTTCTAACAGATCAAAATATACCCTAAATCACTAGTGTATGGCTTTGTTCTAGTCTCTTGCCTGATCACATTCTCTCCCTTTTTCCTTTTTTTTTTTTCTTATATCTTCTTTCTTTTTTCAAACAACTTATCTTACCAAGTCCTTTTATAAAATCTTTTATAATTTTCATCTTTACAGTCATCTTCCATCCCTTCATTGTATCAACCCTTATTTTGTACATATATGTCTTTCTTCCTTTAAAATTTTAGGAGGCACTTTTTTCTAACAGACCAAAATATGCCCAAAATCTAGTGTGTGGCACTGATCTATGCACTAGCCTGATCATATTTGATCATATTCTGCCTTTTTTGTATTGTTTTGTTTTAGTTTTTATCTTTTTTTCCTTTTTTTTTCTTTTTCTCTTTCTTTTTTCTTTCTTTCCCTTTCTTTTCCCCTGGTGTCAGGTCTTTTCTGATTTGTATACAGTATATTTGCTGGGGACGTTGTTAACCTGTTAGCATTTTGTTCTCACATTCATCTATTCTCCTCTGGACAAAATGACAAGACGAAAGAAATCACCTCAGCAAAAAGAACAAGAGGTAGTACCGTCAGCCAGGGACCTACTCAATACCGATATTAGTACGATGTCGGACCTAGAGTTCAGAATCATGATTTTAAAGATACTAGCTGGGCTTGAAAAAAGCGTGGAAGTTATTAGAGAAACCCTTTCTGGAGAAATAAAAGAACTAAAATCTAACCAAATCGAAATCAAAAAGGCTATTGATGAGGTGCAATCAAAAATGGGGGCACTAAATGCTAGGATAAATGAGGCAGAAGAGAGAATCAGCGATATAGAAGACCAAATGATGGAAAATAAAGAGGCTGAGAAAAAGAGAGAGAAACAACTACAGGATCACAAGGGCAGAATTCGAGAGATAAGTGATATGATAAGACGAAACAACATTAGAATAATTGGGATCCCAGAAGAAGAAGAGAGAGAGAGAGGGGCAGAAGGTATATTGGAGCAAATTATAGCAGAGAACTTCCCTAATGTGAGGAAGGAAACAGGCATTAAAATCCAGGAGGCACAAAGAACCCCTCCCAAAATCAATAATAATAGGTCAACACCCCGACATCTAATAGTAAAACTTACGAGTCTCAGAGACAAAGAGAAGATCCTGAAAGCAGCTCGGGAGAAGAGATATGTAACCTACAATGGTAGAAACATTAGATTGGCAACAGACCTATCCACAGAGACCTGGCAGGCCAGAAAGGACTGGCAAGATATCTTCAGAGCACTAAACGAGAAAAATATGCAGCCAAGAATACTATATCCAGCTAGGCTATCATTGAAAATAGAAGGAGAGATAAAAAGCTTCCAGAACAAACAAAAACTAAAGGAATTTGCAAACACGAAACCAGCCCTCCAAGAAATATTGAGAGGGGTCCTCTAAGCAAAGAAAGAACCTAAAAGCAGCAAAGAGCAGAAACGAACACAGACAACAGACAGTTAACAGTCACCTTACAGGTAATACAATGACACTAAATTCATACCTTTCAATAGTTACCCTGAATGTAAATGGGCTAAATGCCCCAATCAAAAGACACAGGCTATCAGATTGGATTAAAAAACAAGACCCATCAATATGCTGTCTGCAAGAGACTCATTTTAGACCCAAAGACACCCCCAGATTGAAAGTGAGGGGGTGGAAAACCATTTACCATGCTAATGGACACCAAAAGAAAGCTGGGGTGGCAATCCTTATATCAGACAAACTAGATTTTAAAACAAAGACTGTAATAAGAGATGAGGAAGGACACTATATCCTACTTAAAGGGTCTATCCAACAAGAAGATCTAACAATTGTAAATATCTATGCCCCGAACATGGGAGCAGCCAATTATATAAGGCAATTAATAACAAAAGCAAAGAAACACATTGATAACAATACAATAATAGTGGGGGACTTTAACACCCCCCTGACTGAAATGGACAGATCATCTAAGCAAAAGATCAACAAGGAAATAAAGACTTTAAATGACACACTGGACCAAATGGACTTCACAGACATATTCAGAACATTCCATCTCAAAGCAAAGGAATACACATTCTTCTCTAGTGCCCATGGAACATTCTCCAGAATTGATCACATCCTAGGTCACAAATCAGGTCTCAATCGGTACCAAAAGATTGGGATCATTCCCTGCATATTTTCAGACCACAATGCTTTGAAACTAGAACTCAATCACAAGAGGAAAGTTGGAAAGAACTCAAATACATGGAGGCTAAAGAGCATCCTACTAAAGAATGAATGGGTCAACCAAGAAATCAAAGAAGAATTAAAAAAATTCCTGGAAACCAATGAAAATGAAAACACAACTGTTCAAAATCTTTGGGATACAGCAAAGGCAGTCCTGAGAGGAAAGTATATAGCAATACAAGCCTTTCTCAAGAAACAAGAGAGGTCTCAAATACACAACCTAACCCTACACCTAAAGGAGCTGGAGAAAGAACAGCAAATAAAGCCTAAACCCAGCAGGAGAAGAGAAATCATAAAGATCAGAGCAGAAATCAATGAACTAGAAACCAAAAGAACAGTAGAACAGATCAACGAAACTAGGAGCTGGTTCTTTGAAAGAATTAACAAGATTGATAAACCCCTAGCCAGACTGATCAAAAAGAAAAGAGAAATGACCCAAATCAACAAAATCATGAATGAAAGAGGAGAGATCACAACCAACACCAAAGAAATACAAACAATTATAAGAACATATTATGAGCAACTCTATGCCAACAAATTAGATAACCTGGAAGAAATGGGTGCATTCCTAGAGATGTATCAACTACCAAAATTGAACCAGGAAGAAATAGAAAACCTGAACAGACCTATAACCACTAAGGAAATTGAAACAGTCATCAAAAATCTCCCAAGAAACAAAAGCCCAGGGCCAGATGGCTTCCCAGGGGAATTCTATCAGACATTTCAAGAAGAATTAATACCTATTCTCCTGAAACTGTTCCAAAAAATAGAAATGGAAGGGAAACTTCCAAACTCATTTTATGAGGCCAGCATTACCTTGATCCCAAAACCAGACAAAGACCCCATCAAAAAAGAGAATTACAGACCAATATCCTTGATGAACATGGATGCAAAAATTCTCACCAAAATACTAGCCAATAGGATCCAACAGTACATTAAAAGGATTATTCACCAGGACCAAGTGGGATTTATTCCTGGGCTGCAAGGCTGGTTCAACATCCGCAAATCAATCAATGTGATACAATACATTAACAAAAGAAAGAGCAAGAATCATATGATCCTCTCAATAGATGCAGAAAAAGCATTTGACAAAGTACAACATCCTTTCTTGATCAAAACTCTTCAGAGTATAGGGATAGAGGGTACATACCTCAGTATCATAAAAGCCATCTATGAAAAACCTACAGCGAATATCATTCTCAATGGGGAAAGGCTGAGAGCTTTTCCCCTAAGGTCAGGAACGCGGCAGGGATGTCCACTATCACCACTGCTATTCAACATAGTATTAGAAGTCCTAGCCACAGCAATCAGACAACAAAAAGAAATCAAAGGCATCCAAATCGGCAAAGAGGAAGTCAAACTCTCACTCTTTGCAGATGATATGATACTGTATGTGGAAAACCCAAAAGACTCCACCCCAAAACTGCTAGAACTCATACAGGAATTCAGTCAAGTAGCAGGCTATAAAATCAATGCACAGACATCAGTGGCATTCCTATACACCAACAACAAGACAGAAGAGAGACAAATCAAGGAGTCGATCCCATTTACAATTGCACCCAAAACCATTAGATACCTAGGAATAAATCTAACCAAAGAGGCAAAGGATCTGTACTCAGAAAACTATAAAATACTCATGAAAGAAATCGAAGAAGACACAAAGAAATGGAAAAACGTTCCATGCTCATGGATTGGGAGAATCAACATTGTGAAGATGTCAATGCTACCTAGAGCAATCTACACATTCAATGCAATCCCCATCAAAATACCATCCACTTTTTTCAAAGAAATGGAACAAATAATCCTAAAATTTGTATGGAACCAGAAGAGACCCAGAATAGCCAGAGGAATACTGAAAAAGAAAAGCAAAGCTGGCGGCATCACAATTCCGGACTTCCAGCTCTATTACAAAGCTGTCATCATCAAGACAGTATGGTACTGGCACAAAAACAGACACATAGATCAATGGAACAGAATCGAGAGCCCAGAAATGGACCCTCAACTCTATGGTCAACTTATCTTTGACAAAGCAGGAAAGAATGTCCAATGGCAAAAAGACAGTCTCTTCAACAAATGGTGTTGGGAAAATTGGACAGCCACATGCAGAAGAATGAAACTGGACCATTTCCTTACACCACACACAAAAATAGACTCCAAATGGTTGAAAGACCTAAACGTGAGACAGGAGTCCATCCAAATCCTAAAGGAGAACACAGGTAGCAAACTTTTCGACCTTAGCTGCAGCAACTTCTTCCTAGAAACATCGCCAAAAGCACGGGAAGCCAGGGCAAAAATGAACTATTGGGATTTCATCAAGATAAAAAGCTTTTGCACAGCAAAAGAAACAGTCCACAAAACCAAAAGACAACCAACAGAATGGGAGAAAATATTTGCAAATGACATATCAGATAAAGGGCTAGTATCCAAAATCTATAAAGAACTTATCAAACTCAACACCCAAAGAACAAATAATCCAATCAAGAAATGGGCAGAAGACATGAACAGACATTTCTCCAAAGAAGACATCCAAATGGCCAACAGGCACATGAAAAAGTGCTCAACATCGCTCGGCATCAGGGAAATCCAAATCAAAACCTCAATGAGATACCACCTCACACCCGTTAGAATGGCTAAAATTAACAAGTCAGGGAACGACAGATGTTGGCGGGGATGTGGAGAAAGGGGAACCCTCCTACACTGTTGGTGGGAATGCAAGCTGGTGCAACCCCTCTGGAAAACAGTATGGAGGTTCCTCAAACAGTTGAAATTAGAGCTACCGTTCGATCCAGCAATTGCACTACTGGGTATTTACCACAAAGACACAAATGTAGGGACCCGAAGGGGTACGTGTACCCCAATGTTTATAGCGGCAATGTCTACCATAGCCAAACTGTGGAAAGAGCCAAGATGCCCATCGACAGATGAATGGATAAAGAAGATGTGGTATATATACACAATGGAATATTATGCAGCCATCAAAAGGAATGAGATCTTGCCATTTGCAACGACGTGGATGGAACTGGAGGGTGTTATGCTGAGTGAAATAAGTCAATCAGAGAAAGACATGTATCACATGACCTCACTGATATGAGGAATTCTTAATCTCAGGAAAGAAACTGAGTGTTACTGGAGTGGTTGGGGGTGGGAGGGATGGGGTGGCTGGGGTGATAGACATTGGGGAGGGTATGTGCTACGGTGAGCGCTGTGAATTGTGCAAGACTGTTGAATCACAGTTCTGTACTTCTGAAACAAATAACGCAACATATTTTAAGAAAAAAGAAAAAGAAGAAGATAACAGGAGAGGAAGAAAAGGGGGGTATGTCAGAGGGGGAGACGAACCATGAGAGATGATGGACTCTGAAAAACAAACTGAGGGTTCTAGAGGGGAGGGGGGTAGGGGGATGGGTTAGCCTGGTGATGGGTATTGAGGAGGGCACGTTCTGCATGGAGCACTGGGTGTTATGAACAAACAATGAATCATGGAACACTGCACCAAAAACTAATGATGTAATATATGGTGATTAACATAACAATAAAAAAATAAAAAAAAATGCTTTGATTTACGTTTATTGTGCAATGATTACTGCAGCGGGTTCATCTAACATCCACCTTCTCATATAGTACAGTAAAAAGAAAGAAAGGAAAAAGGGAAAAAATTCTCCTCTTAGGATTTACTCTGATCAAGTTTCCTATATATCATACAATAATGTTAGCTGTAGTCATCATGCTGAACATCATACCCCTACTGCTCATTCATCTTATATTTGGGATTTTCTATCTTGACCATCTTCTTACAATTCCCCTCCCCCTATCTTTAGCCTTTGATAATCACAGTGTGATCCCTTTTACTATGTTTTTTGTTTTGTTTTGTTTTTAGTTGACACAGGTAAGTGAGATCATACAGTATGTGCCTTTCTCTGTCTGACTTATTTCACTTGGCATAATGCCTTCAAGGTCCACCCAAGTTGTTGCAAATAGTAAGGTTTTGTCATTTTTTATGGCTGAATAATATTCCTTTGTATATATACCACAACTTCTTTATCAGTTTATCCACTAATGGACATTTAGATTGTTTCTATGTCTTGGCTATTGCAAATAATGCTGCTGTGAACATGGGAGTGCAGATACCTTTTCGAGTTGGGGTTTTGAATTAGTGTTTTCAAGTTAGTGGTCTTCATGTGTTTATGAATTTTCCAGTTTTCCTCTTGCTGTTGATTTCTATTTCATGCCATTGTGGTTAGAGAAGATATTTGGTATGATTTGAATTGGCCATGGTGTGCTTTGGGTTCCCTAGCAAGGTGAGGCCACAGGTTTTGCTCTGTAGATGAGGGAAGCCACAGGCTATGATCTCTGTTCAAGTGTCACTGTATGTAGGGCTTTTGAATAGGCTAGGCATCTCCTCATGTGCTCTTCTTAGGTTCCCTGGTTGTGTATATTAAAGTCTGTATTCAGAGTGGGGCTCTGAATTAGATTCTCTGCCCAGGTGTAGGAGAAGCAGCTCTAAAGCTGCTAAAACTCTTTTTGTTTATTGTTCTAACTCAAGCCAACCCACACACAACCCAAGTTCCCTGGCTGAATGGGGCCACTACTTTGCTTTGCAAACTATAGACTCTGCCTGCCCTCCTTAGGGCTCACTACACCATGCAGAGGCACTGTGGGGTCACGCAGATTCCAGGAGTTGCCGTCAGCCCTTCTGGTCAGGTGGGGTAGGAAGACACTTTCCACAGTGGGTAGTGTTATATCTCAGCTCCTTTGCCTGTGCAGGAGGGGGAGAGGCTGCTCAGGTAACTATCAATTTCCAAAACAAGCTCTCTGCTTGGGAGAGGCTGGGAGCTACCCACAGCTTTGGCTATGAATTAATCCCCCTGCCTAACTCCTCATGCTTGGTAATGGCTTTGCTTTGGTGGTCACCCTTGGCTGGAGCACAATGGGGCTTTGGCCACCCTTGGCTGGAGCACAATGGAGCCGCATAGCTTCTAGGACTTGTTGCTAGTTCTTCTGGTCAGATGGGGCCAGAATTCATTCTCTACAGAGTGGAAGGTGGTGGCTCTGCTCCTTGCTTGGGAGTAGACAAACTGGCTCTAAGACAAGCAAAACTCCTCATCTGAAGATTCAAATAAGGTAGAGCTGCACCTGGCCAAATCCCATGGTCAGAATGTGCCACCAACTTGGTTCTGCAGATGAGCAAAACTGCTGGTCAGGATTATTACTTGGGCACTGAAGGTATGTATTTGCTCTGCCAAGACACATATGCTGATTGTTGTGAGGCCCTCCCCCCTTCTTTGTCACAGTCAGATTCCCAGTGGATTAGTCCCATAGATTTCCCTGCAGTTCCTCCTGGTGTGAGATCAGAGTAAGGGCTCCCGTAAATTGACCCCAATGCTGGAGAGGGGTGATGGTTGTCTCCATGGGTTCTCTTTTCCCACTGAAGGAACCAGAGGCTCAGAGGAGTCCTCTCTGCACAGTGCTGCACTGACGTGAGGGAGGGGCAATGTGGTCAATGGGTAGCTACTTCCCTTACCCTTCTAATGTTGTCTTTCTTGGTATCTGTGGTGCAGGGAAAACTTCAGCTTCACTCTCGTGTTCTACAATTCTCTCAGTGGTATCTTGTTCTGGAATAGTTGTTGGATGTTCTTCTTGTGAGTGGGGGAGTGAAGTCAGGAACAACCTATTTTGCTATCTTAATGATGTTACTCACCCATACTTATTTAACTTTATAAAAATAAGCATTTTAATTTAGAGCAATATTAGAGTTACAGGAAAATAATAAAGGTAGTGTGGAGTTTCTGCATACCTTATACACCCAATTTCTATTATTGTTAACATCTTGCATTAATATGGTATACCTCTTTGGTTGTGACCGTTTCTCAGACTTTCCTTGTTTTTGATGACCTTGACAGTTTTGAGGAATATTGTATTAAGTATTTGTAGAATATTTCTTTTTTTAAATGTTTTTTTCTAATAAAACTTTATTTACACAACAGGTGTAGACTATTTCTCAGGTGGGTTTTGTTCAATGCTTTTCTTATGATTGGACTGTGATTATGTGTTTTGGGGAGGTAGAGCACATTGAGGTGCTAATAAGATCAGATTATATCAAGAGTACATAAAATAAGTATGATTTATAACTATTGTTATTAACCTTGACTGCCTGGATAAGGCAGTGTTTGTCAGAGTTCTTAACTGTAAAATTATTCTTTCTTCTGTCTTTCCACACTGGACTCTTAAAAAGATGTCAAAATTCACATCCCACACTTAAGTATAGGGAAGTTAATGTCAAGCTCCTTGAGGGCAGAATATCTACATAAATTATTTGGAATTCTTCTGTGTAGTAAGTATATCTGTTTCCCCCCACTTACTCATTTATTCAGTCATTTATTTATATCAGTATGACCTCATGGATAATTATTTTATACTTTGAGTTTTAATCTAATACTATATTTTGTTGCTCAAAGTGTTTCATCTTTGGCCATTTGAAGCTCTTTCAGTTGGCTTCTATGTCCCTTAGACATCCTGGGTATTGTGAATTTTTTTTGAGCAATTATGTATAAAGCACTCTGTGCAGTTGTATGAAGATTTTTGTGTGGCTATGTTATGAGATCTGTTGAGTAAATATCTAGAAGTGTGATTGCTAGAGTGTGTGGTGAATCTATGATTAGTTTTATAAGAAACTGACAATCTGTCTTCCAAAGTGGTTTTACCATTTTGTGTTCTCACCAGTAATAAAGTGAGTTCCTTCTGCTTCACATGATTGTCAACAATTAGAATTGCAGATTTTTGGATTTAGTCATTGAAATAGGTATTCAGTAGTAGCTCATGGTTGTCTTAATTTGCAGTTATTGTGACAAATTATATGAACATATTTTCATATACTTACTTGCCATCTATATATCTACTTTGGTGAGGTATCTGTTTGATCTGTTGTCTATTTTTTTTTTTTTAGGACAACTCAGCAAAATAAAATTCTGGTTTATTGTTGGACAACATTGTTTCACACATACATCAAACTGTTGTCTATTTTTAAATTGAGCTGCTTACTTTTTATGGTTGGGTTTGAGAGTTCATTATATGATTTGTGTATATAATTCTTTATCAAATTTGTGATTTTGAAATATTTTCTTATAGTCTGTAATTGTGGGGCAGCAGAGGGAGAGGGAGAAGCAGACTCCCTGCTGAGCAGGGAGCAAGTTGCAATGTGGGGCTCGATCCCAGAACCCTGGGATCATGACTTAAGCCAAAGGCAGATGCTTAACTGACTGAGCCACCTGGGTGCCCCACAAGATGATTTTTTGTTAGCTTTTTTACATACAAAGACAGTAATAGCATTATTATAACTATTACTATAAATAGCATTATTATAACTAATATATAAATAATAATTTCATCCATAATTGAAAGATGAGGCTAAAATTGTCACTCATAAATTAGATTGTAACTACATATTTCTAAGAATACTAAAAAAAGTATAGACAAAGATAAATAAGTAAAGAAAGTTGACTATTTAAGCAGTCTTAGTGGTTCAAAGGAGAAAAACCAAGCTACAGAATCAGAATAGATACTCACATGGCATTAATATAATTGAAGACAATTTGCTATTTTTTTATATAAATTCTTGTGATGATTCAAATAAATATTGCAATGTGAGATTTGAGAATTGCATAACAATTTTTGGAAATAATAAAAACAAACCAACAGGATGATTTGTGAAATGTAAAGAAATCAAGAGGAAAAAGACCCCACAAAACCAAAGTAAAATAGACTCCATCTTATGGGAAATGGCCCTACCCTTTCCCAAATGCTACTGGGTATTCAAACAGTTGCTGAGTCTTATTGCCTGAACACCTCTTTCTCCCACATTTTCTACTTAATTATTCAGCAAATCCATTCAGGCCCTGCCTTCCAAATGCATAGGAAGTTAACCACCCCCCACCTTCCCCACTGCTAATAAGCTAGGACAGAAAATGTTCTCCTTTTACTTGGCATTAACATACCTGCTTAAATGCCCTTTTTCTTTCCCCTATGTGCCCAGCAGTGTATCCTCAACATTGGCTCAGAGTGATCCAATTAAAATATCAGGCAGATAAAATCACTGCTCTTTTCAAAATTCTTTAGTGTTTTTTTTACTACACGCTATAAACTCATTTGTTATTAATCCTCCAAAGCACCTCATACACTGGCCCATGTTACTTATCTCACCTCCACCTTTTTGCTCTTCTCCCGTTGCTCATTCTAGTCCTCACACCTGCTAACCATGCTGCTAGCTCCAGGTCTTTGGTGTTTCCTTTGTCTGCTTCCCCAGAAATCCATGAGTTGCTTCCTTACCTACTTCAGCCTTTGATCAAATGTCATTTTCACAGTCAAGCCTTTCTTGACTGCCCTAAAGTAGTAACTGCTTCTGTTCCATACTCCTTCCTCTCTCCCCTATTTTATATTTCTTCATAGCACTTATTATTATTTGACATCAAACATATTTTTCATATTTGTTGTTTATAGTATCCTACTATAATGTAATAAGTTATAAGAAAGTACATCCTTTTGTGGGCGTGGAGATATTTTTTGTTCATTGCTGTATACTTAATACTTAAGAGAGTGCTTGATAATTCAAAACAAAAATACAGAAGATTGGGAATTATCAGTGAAAATACAAAATATGTGAAAGACAAATCCAGAGAATCTTATAACTGAATAATAAAAGTTCAATGGAAAAAGAAAAGAAGCCAGGTGAAGAAAATAATAATCAAAATAGAGAATGCTTTCCTAAAATCTTTTTTAGATTAAGAGTGCACAGAAAATGCCTGGGTAGAATAAATACATGTATAGACTGTAACAATGAAGGTAAACTTGTCAGACATAATAGGTTTTGCCAAGAATGAGAACCAGATTGCCATTTTTTCAAAACTGAAATTTAAAATACACTTAACAATGTTTATGGACTTAGAAACAACTGTCTTTCTATAAGACTGTGCATGTGTTTGTGAGGGAAACAAAAAGCAACTCTTGGAATCCCCCATTTGTGATGGAGACTGCTAGCTTCTACTATGGTATTAGGTTTGTATTATATTAATAACTATATCAACTAAGAGATGGACTTGATTATGCACTATAAAAATAAACCGAAACTAGTAAGATAAAAAGTAGATGAAAAAAGTAAATTCTTATATCTGTGTTCAAAATAGCAATTTTACAGGGCAGGAAGAGAAAGGCTTAGCTTAACTACAGTTCATATAAAATGGCTTAGGAGATTTTGTTAACTACACAGCCTGTGAGTCAACAATGTAACATGGCTGCCAAAATAAGCAATAAGCACAATGAAAATGTTTCACTTTGCCAGGCTCAATAAACATTATTTTGCTGTTCTGATGGCCTCCAATTAGGATAATTAAGAACTGAAGTGTCAACATTGGCCCCATCTACTAATTTCCTGATTGTTCATGGACTTTAGCCATTCCACATTTGGTTGCTCTGCATTCTACCTCTCTGCTCCTTTTACGCTGCCTAAGAAAGGCCTATTATCTCACTCTTAGCTCCTCGGATTCATGTGTTAGACAGTTTGCATAAATGTCCACAGAGCTGATGTGATAAGATATGCAGACATAACTAGCAAGAGATATTAGGAAATTGCTTTAATATCAGTTGTATTTTTGGACAAATAGTGGTTTTAAGACTTTTAGTGATCAGCACTAAATTTGATGTAATAAATAGGAAGTATTCGTTAAGACAATCCGCTACAAGGTTGGGCATGTTTCTCTCACCTGAGCTCATACACTACTTGATGTTTTCCCATCATTAAAAACACAAGTCCTTTACGTTCCCTTATCTATTGCCCCCATCTCAGATGTAAATGTCTTAGATCAGGTTTCCGAAATGCAAGGCCTGACACAGAGGTCTGGATGCACATAAGTTATTAATAAAGTAGTTTTCAAGAAAAAACTTAAGGGAGTAGAATAGGATAATAAAGGGAAAAGTGACAAGCAAGAATTTGAGTTCAGGTCAAGCCTAGGCTTTACCTGACTTACATAAACTGCTGTGTGCATTGTTCACATTTGAAGTGAGAAGATCAGCATTTAAAACCCTATATCAGGATATCATGGGTTTTGAGTGTCCCTCAGGGTTTGGACAGGTGTGTATATTTCTGGTGTAAGGTAGTTCCAATCAGCTAATGACGATTTCCATAGAAAGAGTGGCATCTACCTCTAGTAGCAGCCAACAATTAGAGCAGCTCAGAAATGGACTGTGACCACAGAACCAGGACAGGGAATCTAGAGTGAATGGGTGGGGGCATCATCCAGGCATAGCTTTTCCAGAATTCTATGGTCAAAATTCCTGAGAAAATTTATAAAAGGAGGGTTCCTTGGAGAACTGCAGCCCACCAGTTAGCACCATGGCTGGAGCTACCACTGTAACATCCCCTCACTCTTTCATAGCGCTTCTGCTGGACTGGGGGCTTGCGATATAGAATGACCCAGACCCAGATGTTGGAGAATGTTGGTGTCTGGGCCTCAGGTTACCACGCACTTATCAGATGTGGATGTTGTACTTGCTTATTTACAGTTAAAACTGGGCATGTAAGTACCACCAGTTGCCTAAATGGATCATTTGAATATCACATATATTTCTTCCTTCCCTAATTACAAAGCAGCAGTCCTACCTTTTGATTACAATCAGGGTCAGTTATCCCTGCAAGACTGTATACATGAGGAAAAAGTCCAAAGTGACTCTCCAGCAGTCTTAGATTTGGTCTTACTGTGTCTCCTGTTAGAAGGATCATCCTTTTGAAAATGAGCACCTCTGAACTAACAGATCCTAGGATTTTAGGGAAGAGATCCATGAATTCCTCAAGTGGGTAGCCAGAGGTATTGGTAAGTGCGGTCATATTAGGGGCTGAATTATACCCCCCAAAATCCATATGTTGAAGTCCTAACCTCCAGTACCTCAGAATGTGGCATTATTGGGCATAAGGCCTTTAAAGAAGCAATTAAGTTAAAATGAGACCATTAGGATGGGCCCTATCCCACTATGGTATTTTTATAAGGAGAGAAAATTTGGACACAAAAATAGATCCCACAAATGTGTGTGGCCAGAGAAAAACTATGTGAGGACACAACAAGAAGGTGGTCATTTGTAAGCCAAGGAGAGAGACCTCAGAAGAAACTAAAGCTGCCAACACCTTGATATTGGACTTCTAGCCTTCAGAACTGTAAGAAATAAATTTCTGTATTTAAGTCACCTAGTCTATAGTATTTTTTTTTTATAGCAGCCCTATAACGGGGCCACTGCTGCTTTTACCTCTTATTTTTCAGACCCCTGTATTCTGTTTACTGGAGATAAAGTGCCACATAATGCCTAACTTAAAGGAGCACACCCCATACTAAATTTTAGCATCCCTTCTTTGCAAGAATATGGTTTCTCCATTTTTTATGAGGTTCTACTACTCCTTTAGGCAAGTATCTTTGGGATGATGTGGTAGGTAGTGAGACCTGTGGATCCCATGGTTATGAGTGTACTGCCATTCTAACTTCACCTTAAAACAGATCCCTTTGTCTAAGGTGACAATGTATCCCATGTCAGTGAGAAATGGCACTTATAGAATGGTGGAATAAGGAGATTTGCAACATCTTTCCAAAAAAAAAAAATAAACTGGACAAATTTCTCAAAAATAACCATTGCAGTTCTCTGAAATTAAAAAAAAAAAAAACAAAACACACAACAAATTGTAAAAAAAACTTTTTTTTTTAAGAAAAATTACTGAATCTTATGTAAGAACAGTAGAAGACTATGGGGCTTTATATCCCACCTCTCTACTCCCAAACACTCCAATCCTGTTCCACCAGAGTTAATTCAGAGCATGCAAAAGCTCTGTGACCAAAATCATTGCTGAAAATAATATTGATCTTGATGGCAAACAACCTTGTAGCTACCTGGTTGTGATACTGGTTATGGCAAGCAACAGATGAGCAGATAATGCTTATCTAGAAGATCTGAAGACAAAGACAATCACAGTGTTCTTACAAGCTACCATATATTCCAGGTGGTCTCAAAGGCTATGCACATATATATGCACAAGGATGTACATCAACTTTGGAGAGACTGGAGAGGCTCTAGTTATCTCCATGTCCCTGGATGAATATAAGGCCATGCCAGGTTCATAGAAGACATGACGAGACCCAGTAAAAGGTAAAAACTGGGTGAACTGTCAACTCCTGAATTATGAATGTATAGCTCATTCTTTACACAAATGCATAACAAAGAGTAGACACCTTACTGAATCAGGTGTATAAGCACTATCCTTCGTCAAGCACTGGCTGACTATTAAGTTATACTAATCTACATGTGACCATGAGGATCTCAAGCTTAATAATAATATAAAAAACACAAACAAATGAACAAATAAAATGAAAAGAGAGATCACTGGCTACACACTGCACAACAGGCAAACTTGAAACAATTAGTTCAGATAAATGGATAAAAATACAATCAAATAAGCAACTACCTGCAGATTCAATAGGGAAGAGCACCAGAATCCAGAGTTGCTACAATGTATTAACTAAAATGTTCAGTTTTCAAATATTATGGCACATACAAAGAAACAGGAATATGTGACACATACATAAGACAAAAAACAATATAAATTGTAAAGTCCAGATGTTGAACTTCACAAAGACTTCAAAGAAACCATTACAACTATGTTGAAGGAACTAAAGGAAACCATATTTAAAGAATTAAAAGGAAGTATGAGAATGACTCCTTAAAGAGTAGATAACAATAAAGAGGTAGAAATTATAGAAAAGAAGCCAGTGGAAATTCCGGTGTTAAAAAATGAAAAAGAAATTGCAATGAAAAATTCACTGGAAATATCTAAACGGAAAATACGAGTTATGAAAATTAAGACTGAAAGAGGGATCATCACTATTAACCTTACAGAAATTAAAGTAATTAGAAGGAAGTTATATAAACAACCTTTTGCCAACAAATTAAATAGCTTAGATGGAATGGACAAATGACTAGAAAGAATCAAATTGCCAAACTGAGTCAAGAAGAAATAGAAAATCTGAATAAATCTATAACAAGAAATTAAATTAGTGATTAAAAATCAGAAAAATAAAAGCCCAGGCTTTCCTAGAAATTCTATCAAACATTTAAAAAGGAACTGATACTAGTCATTCAAACACTCTTTAAGAAGAGAGAGGAGGGAATACTTACTAATTAATTATGAGGTCAGTATTAATATCTGAATATAAGGCTAAACAAAGCCTTCACACATGTCTACAGACCATTAACACTCATGAAAAGAGACACAAAAATCCTCTGAAATATTAGCAAACCCAAGCCAGAAACATATAAAAAGGATTATACACTATGACCAGGTAGGGTTTATCTCAGGAACTCACAATTGTTCTAACATTTGAAGATCAATTAATGCAATACACCATTTTAATAGAATAAGGACACAAAAACATATGATCATCCAACAGATGCGTAAGAAACTTTTGACAATATCTTCTCTTGATAATGGGTCATATTTTCTAAATTTTCACGTGTGATCATTTTTATTTAAATGCCAGATATGAAACAGAGGTACATAATATTGATGCTCAGAAACGGGTAAGTTTCTTCTATTAGGCTGTCTGCATGTGGGTTGAGGCAATGTAGTAAGTAGTGGTTTTGGGCTTTGTGGTTGCTTGTTAGATTCACTTTGCTGCATGTTAAGTCATATGATGATAAATCTTCCCTTAGCAGGGATCTGAGTGCTGAGAACATTTCTTTCAGTTGTCCTCGGCTCTCAACCTTTGGCACACCAGGTTGTCTGCCCATCAGTGGTTTCCTGTCAGCTCACCGTCCCCTAATGTAGTTCTACTGGCTGCTGCCTTTCCCCCCAATGCCAGACCCTTAGTGTCCTTTGGTTACTTTTCAGTTTTCCCTCTCCATACTCGGAATTCAGGAAGGCCCTAATGCCCGGGTCTCAGGCGACTTTTTCTCCACACTCCAACCTCTCCACCGGAGACAGCGAGTGTGGACTACTTAGGTAACATCCAGAGTGGCTGTAAAATTTCCCTTTCTCCTCCATCTCCTGTTTCTGCCTGTACCCTGCGTCAACCTCTATCCGCTCTACCGGCTGTTAAAAAGGTCAAATGAAGTATAGTCAAAACTTTAAGATATTTGAGCAAACGCTGGTTGGACTAAGGCAGCGCCAAACCGGAAGCGGCTAAAAGGGCTCCACCCACAGGCAGTCGGGGAAAAGACTTACGGAGAAGATGTGCAAGTGCAGGGAGTTAATTGATTGGTTACAACTTCAAGCTCACTTGGGTGCTGCTGATTGGCTGTCCTAAGGTTTCGGTTTTGGAAATGCGGACGCTTAGAGTTCGGTTTGCTTACGTAAGTGGCCTGGGCTTTAGAACCATGCCAGTCTAATGGCTTCCTTATTTAATTAATTTAACATTCCCTCTTCCACATTTTTAGAAGTACTCAGTGGAGCCCTCTGGAGGAGTCAGCAGGTGAGAACAGCTCCACGTTGCACCGTGTCCCATCACATCGGGAATTTAAAGTTCAGCTTTTTTCTTACCCATGTCTTCTTACCCAGGTCTTCCTCTCATTCTGCAATAATCAGAGCGGCAGTTGTTTCTCTTCTAGGGGGTAGTCGTCATTTTTTTTTTTTCTTTTCCTTTTATTTCATTAGGTTTCTTTGCTATCTTGGCATTTTATTTTTTTAGATTTATTTATTTGAGAGAGAGAGAGGGTATGAGGGGCAGGGGAGGGGCAGAGGGACAAGCTGACTCCCTGCTGAGCCGGGAGCCCATGGGGGAGGCTGGATCCCAGGACCCTGGGATCATGACCTGAGCCGAAGTCAGAGACTTAACAGAGTGAGCCACCCAGGTGCCCCTCTATCTTGGCACTTTATCGGGCTAAAAAACAAAACCCCAAAAAACAAAACAAAAAAACAAACCACTATCACTTCCTTTCTTTTTTTTCTTTCTTTCTTTCTTTCTTTCTTTCTTTCTTTCTTTCTTTTCTTTTTTTTTTTTTTTTTTAGGGTATCTGGTTTATTCTTACTAAGTTGGGAGAAGAATTCTCTTGTGACCCCTTTCTGCATCCTAGGTGGAGTGAAATACTGGCTTCATTGCTTCCTGCCCATATCTGTCTTGTTTTTTTCCCCTTCTACCTAATTTGGATTTATTTTGCTTATAATTCTCTTAAGGTACAAACTCATTATTGATTTTATAAGTTTGTCCTAAAAAGACTGTCCTCTACAATTTTTTTTTTCCAGCCCTGCTTTGGCTACATTCCACAATTTTATATGTAATGCTTTTGCTATCATTGGGTTAGAAATATTTTCTAATTTAATTTATATTCTCTCCTTTGACTCGGTAATTTGGAGATGTGTTGCTGAGTTTCTAATACTTTCATGATTTTCTAGATATCTTACTATAATTAATTTTTAATTTATGATGAGAAAAAATAATTTCTAAGATTTCAGATATTTTCAAAATATACTGTGACTCATTTTGTGGCCCTATTTATTGTCTGTTATGGTGAATGTTCCATGTGTATGGGAAATCACATTTATTCTGTAGTGATTGGGTGTTGTGTTCTGTAAGTATCAGCTAGGCAGTGTTGGTGGAGTTTTCTAGTTGTTCTATCAGTTACTGAGAGTGGAACATTAAATCTCCAATGGTGATTGTGTACTTATCTATTTTTGCCTTTAGTTTTCCCAATTTTTATTCATGTGTTGAATCTGTGTGCATAGGACTTTATGATTTGTGTGCCTTCCTGATACAGTATCCCTTTTATAACTGAAATATTGACTTTATGTCTATTTGTCTTTGTGTATATGTATGTATTGTTTATATGGCTTATCTTTTTTCATTTGTTACTGTTTGACATAGATATATCTCTATTTAAAGTGTGTCTTTTATAAAAAGCATATACTTATTTTATGGCTATGTGTCTCGCAACAATCTCTGCATAATAATTGAGGTGTTTAGTCCACCACATTCAATGTTTTTATTGATACAGTCTGCTTTAGGCCAACCATCTTGCTATTTATTTTCAGTTTTCCCAGCTGATACATGTTCCTTTTTCCCTCCATTCACACCCAATTTGGGCTAATCATTTTTGTTTTTTTGGTATTCCATTTTAAGCCTCTATTGGCTTTTGACCTATACGTTCTCCCATCATTTTCTATAGGAATTGCAATATGTATCTTTATCACAGTCTACTTAGAGACGGTATTGTTCTCCTTCATGTAAAATGTGACATGTTCACAATTGCGTAATTCTATTTATTATCTTCCTGTCCTTTGTGCTATTTTTTCAAATAATTTACTTCTCAATGCATCATAAAATCTACAGTATTTTTTTAAATTATTTTTAAACAGTAAGTGTGTTCTAAAGAATTGAAAGAAATTATAAAAGGTAGTTTTTTTACTTATCCAAACCTTTTCTGTTTCTGGTGTTTTTCACTTCTTCCTGCTGGTTAATTTCCATTTTTAAAAATAATTTCTCTTCAGACTTCTGTAGCTTTGCTTCTTAATCTAAAGATCAAGTTTCTTTAATATTTCTTTAAGAGTGGGTTTGTTGGTAGTCAGTTTTTGTGTATTCATCTGTATTTCAAACTCACATTTGAAAGATTCTGTTTACTGGATATGGAATTCTAAGTACTCTTTATTTTCCTTTCCAACATTTTAAAGATTTTGTTCTATTGTATTCTTGATACCATTATTTCTGATGAGATACCAAATGTCATGTGTGCACAATGTATCTTTTTAAGCAGCTTTTAAGATACTATTTTTATTTTTATATATTTTAAGCAGTTTGATTACAGTATTCCTAGGGTGACATTTTGTATATTTATCCTGTTTTGGCTGTGCTGAGATTGTTACATTTGTAGAATACTGTGTTTCAACAAATTTGGGAAAATTTTGGACATTATATCTTCAAATAATTTTAATTCTCCATTATCTCTTTCTTTTCCATTGGGCTCCAGTTAAACTTTGTTAAACTGGTTGATATATTTCCACAGATTACTGACAGTCTTTTCATTTTCTTGATTTTTTTTTTCCTATATGCTGTTCAGATTGAATATCTCTTCATGGCCATTGACTCTTCTGACTCTAATCTACAGTAAACCTCATCCCTTGGATGTTTATTTTAGATATATAAATATAAGATTCCTAGAATTTCTGTTTAGTTCTTTAAAAAAAGACAGTTTCCATTTCTTTACTGAGATTTTCCTCTGCTCATTCATCATGTCTAAATTAAAAAAAAATCTTAAACCTATTTATCGTAACTATTTCAAAGTCATTGTCTGATAATTTACACATCTGGGTTTTCTTGAGATCTGTCTGTTGATTTCCGCGTCCCCTTGAATGTGGGCCACATTTTTCTGTTTCTCTGAGTTATTTCTATTTCTGTTATTTCCATTTTATTATGTTATTTCTATTTTTATTATATTCATATTATGTAATATATAACATAGAACTGTATACTTATTTCTATTTACATTACTGTATTTATATTATATTGGTGTTATGAGATGAATTGTGTACCATTATTTTACTCCCACCTATATGCTATGCTTATCACTACTGATTCTGTTTTTTCTTTTCTCACCCACCTATTTTTTTGTGCTCGAAATTCACTTATATACCTGCCTAGTGAATGTCCCATGGACACTTAAAATGTAAAACAAAATGTATTTTCCTCTCAATGCTTCTTCTTTCTTTCTATTAGTTAGTGGCCTTTATACAACTCAGAATTGTAGTTTTTATTTCTTATCTTTTCCCATCCTCTCATATCATAATTGATCATTGCCTTCTAAAAACATATTTCATTCAAATCCATCATGTGTTCTATGTGTTCATCCAGTAGTACTATTTAATATCAAGCCCTCATTCTTCCTTGCCTGGATTATTTTAGTGGACAGCTAGTTTTCCTTGACTTCAGCCTTGTAGCTCTTCAGACTATCTACAGTGCAATGCTAATTGCTATAATGACAAAAAATATTGGTGGCTTTATGCAGTAGAAGTTTAGTTCTAACTCATGTGAAGTCCACTGGGTGGTGGTGGGGATGATGATGTCCCTGCTCCATGCAGTCACTCAGGAAGCCAGGCTGATGGGGTTTGCCATTCTCAGCCTGTGGCTCTGTGATCTCTTTGGATCCCAGGATCCTCTGCTGGATCCTTTGCATCCAGCCAGCAGAAAGGGAAGAAGAATGGAAAATGATGTATGTTTTTATGATACAAATCTAACGCAGTGTACCTTACTTTTGCATACCCTCCAGTGGTATGAGATATGTTCACACATAGCTATGAGGAGGGCAAGGAAATACAGTCTAGCTGTGTACCCAGGATGAAATGCAGTAATGAACAACTTGCCACTTTCTTCAGCAGTCTGCCCTTTAGGCAAATAAATATCCGTCTCATCCTCTTTCCATTGTTCAAACATAATTCAGCTTTTCTAAGGGAGATGGCTCATAAGTCCCTTTCAATCATTGCATTTACCATAGAGTCCACAATATTCAGATGATGGACAGATTTTAATCCTGTTTTTTACACTTGATAGTCACTCATTCTAGGCAATAAAAAGAAGTTATATCTATTCTTCCCATCCCTCAACACACACACACACACACACACACACACACACACACACACACTCCTTCAACATAATGAAGCTTTCATTTGGAAAGAATAAAATGGGAGATCCTCAAGTCATGGTGCATAGTAATTGCATAGTAATTTTGGAAATTGTTTTGGTGGATACTATTGCATCTCCTACCCTGAAGATAAGGGGAGACCTTTGATTACATTCTGATTATAGTTTGTGGGAAGAGCTCTTTTATCCATTGTTTGATCTCACTTCAGTATGTTCTTCCATGTCCATTATTTGACTAAGATACACGTTGAGAGACATTCTTTGAGGACTCTTATAGTGTTTCAGCCATTTCTGTAGACAACTTCTTGCCAGTGCAAGTTTAAGATTAAATGGTCAAAAATATTTTAGTGTGAGTTTAGTTTGTTGATAATACATTTTTCTCAAATACTTAGTAGGTTTGATCTATCTGCTTTCAGATAGTTTCATGTGCCAGAAAACACATCCAAAGTTATTTCCTAAATTTAATTCTCAAGTCTGATTATTTCTTTTTTTTCTCAGTCCCCTACCTCTGTCTCAACTTAATAGTGGTGACCTTGAAGCTATCTGAGATAGTAGGCTTGATTAAAAAGACTAAATCCTTAATCTGAACTTTACTCCCATTTTTCTTTTCTCTTAAAAATTTTTTTGGCTCACTATATAGAGACTGAATGTTTGTGTCCTCCAGAAATTCATGAAGTGCTAACTGCTAACCCCCCGATGTGATGGTATTAGGAGATAATACCTTTTAGAGATGATTAGGTTATGAGTCTAGAGCCCTCATGAATGGGATCATTGCCCTGACAAAAGAGGCCCCAGAAGCTCCCTTGTTCCTTTCACCGGGTGAGGACCTGGTGAGAAGATAGCCATCTATGAACCAGGAAGTGGACTCTGACCAGACACCAGATCTGCTGCCACGTTGGTCTTGGGCTTCCTGCCTCCAGGACAGAAATAACATTTCTGTTGTTCTTAAGTCCCCCAGTCTATTACAGTGGACTGAATGTACTAAAATAGAAACCAATACCAAGATGTAGGGGTGTTGCTCTAACAAATACCTAAAAATATGGAAGCAGCTTTGGAACTGGGTGATGCGTAGAGACTGGAAGAATTTTGAGCTGCCTGCTACAAAAAGCCTGCATTGCCATAAATGGATCATTATGGGTGATTTTGGTGAGGGCTCAGAAAGAAAAAAAGGAGAGCTGTAGAGAAAGCCTACGTCTTCTTTTTTTTTTTTTAATTTTTTATTGTTATGTTAATCACCATATATTGCATCATTAGTTTTTTGGTGCAGTGTTCCATGATTCATTGTTTGTTCATAACACCCAGTGCTCCATGCAGAACGTGCCCTCCTCAATACCCATCACCAGGCTAACCCATCCCCCTACCCCCTCCCCTCTAGAACCCTCAGTTTGTTACGTCTTCTTAAAGAATACCTAAATAATTCTGAACAGAATGTTGGTAGAAATGTGGATGGTACAGGCCATTTTGATGAGGTCTCAGATGGAAACGAGGAATATGTTACTGAAAATTGGTGGAAGGACCTTCGTTTTGATAGAGTGGCAAAAAACTTGCTGGATTTTGCTTGTGTTCTGGTGTTCTGTGGAGAACAGAGTTTGCAAGTGATGAAATTGGATATTTAGCTGAAGAGATTTCTAAGCAACGTGTTGAAGGTGCAGCTTGGTTTCTCCTGACTGCTTATATTAAATATGAGAAGAGAGAGGTGATTTAAAACATAATTGTTAAGCAGCTAATAAATACAATAAATAAATTAATTAATTAAAAGATTTGGAAAATTCTCTGTCTCTATTGCAAAAAATGAGAAAGCATGTTCAGGAGAGAAAACTAAGGGTTTAGCCAGGCAATCATTGGATAAGGAGGTGAATATAGACATGAATCATGGGCCTAATCAACCATGTCAACAGAAGCCAGGTTTTATTTCTCTACTGGGGAAGATGATCCCAAAACTGTCTCAGGGATCTTCAGGGCTGCCTATTCAGTTTCAAAAGAAGGGACCAATGACTCACTTTCAAGAAGCCAGATAACCTCTGCCCAAAGCATTGGAGGCAGGGCCTCTAGAGTCTTGGTGCCCAGTCCCTGCCCGACGACACTGCAAGGCAGGACACCTACCCAGGTGTGTCCAGAAAGTGAGACTGCTCAGTTCAGTATGTTTGGATGGCAGGACCTCCATTCCAGTGGTCCTGGAGGAAAGGCAGAGAGCATCAAGCCAAAGAGAATTATTCTTAAGCCTTAGGATCTCAAGGAGTTTGCCAGGTAGTTTGGACTTACTTGGGCCCTATTACTCCTTACTGCTTTTGGAATGAGAATGTTTGTTCTTTGCCTAACTGTTGTAGTTTCAAAACACATAACTGGTTTGGTTTCACAAGCTCACAGCTGGAGAGCAATTGGCTTCAGGATACCTTGAATCTCAGCCATATCTGATTTAATTGATATTTAGATAAGACTTTGATTTTAGAATTTGGAGTTGATGCTAGAATGAGTTAAGACTGTTGGGGTTGTTGGGCGCCTCGGTGGCTCAGTTGGTGAAGTGACTGCCTTCGGCTCAGGTCATGATCCTGGAGTCCTGGGATCGAGTCCCGCATCGGGCTCTCTGCTCAGCAGGGAGTCTGCTTCTCCCTCTGACCCTCTTCCCTCTCATGCTATCTCTCATTCTCTCTCTCTCAAATAAATAAATAAAATCTTTAAAAAAAAGAAAAATACTGTTGGGGTTGTTGAGATGTAACAAATATATTTTGCATGTGAGAAGAACAGGAATTTGGGGGAACTAGGGATAGAAAGCTACAGGCTGAATATTTGCATCCCCCCCCCACCAAATTCATATGTTGAAATTATAACCCCAGTGTCATGATTAAGTCATTAGGTTGGAGCTCTCATGAATGGGATCGGTGTCTTTATTTTTAATTATTTTTTAAAGATTTTATTTATTTATTTGAGAGAGAGAGAGCATGAGAGGATGAGAGGGGAGAGCGTGAGAGGGGAGAGGGTCAGAGGGAGAAGCAGACTCCCCGCCTAGCAAGGAGCCAGATGCGGGACTCGGTCCTGGGACTGGGGGATCATGACCTGAGCTGAAGGCAGTCGCTTCACCAACTGAGCCACTCAGGCACCTGGGATCAGTGTCTTTATAAAAGAGACCCTGGAGAGATCTCTTACCCCTTCCATCTTGTAGAGAGACAGTGAGAAGACAACCATCTATGAACCAGGAAGCAGACTCAAACCAGACACTGGCACCTTGGCCTTAGACTTTCCAGGCTCCAGAACTGTGAAAAATAAATTTCTGTTGTTTATAAGACACTTAGTCTATGGTATCATGTTATAATAGTCAAAATGGGCTAAGACACAGCTTCATCTATTACTGTTTGGGATCTAGAAGTACTCTTTTTTTTCCTAACCCTACAAAGCTGCGAAAATCCATATTCCATCATTGTTTTACTGTTTTGTTTCTAAACTAAACAGTTCTCACATAAGCTGTTCCTTGTCTTCTAAAAACTACTGACCAATGAAGCAGTGTCATATATTCAGATTCTTGTTGCAACCCAACTTCCAAGTGCCAATATCTCTTACCTAGGGAAGTAGTACTAGCTACTGTAACAGATAAATCCCCAAATTCCAGTGGCTTAATGCAATAAAAGTTTAACTCTTGCTCACAATAAATCCAGTGTACACAGTGGAAAAAAATCTATTCATCGGGACCCAGACTGCAGAGATGAAAAGCTTCACCATATTTGGCAAGCAACTAGCTTGTCTCTGCCAGTTTTCTTTCTGAAATGCAACTCTAATAATATCATTTTCCCTGTTGAAATCCTTCCTATGAATCCCTTATTACATTGAGAATAAAATCCAAGCTCCTTCCCATGCCATACAAAGATTACTTTGTTTTGAACTTTCCTACCTCTCACACAAACTCTATGCCCAGGGGTATATCCTTGCTTAAATGTGCCTGCATTTTCAATCTAATTTCCTTATCATGTAATGTTCCCTGTTTTTGGAATTCCCTTCTCCTTTACCTCTAGGCCCTGTCATATCCATTCTGCAGAATCCCATTCAAATGTCACCTCCTCTTGATGGCTTCCCTAAGCCCACATTTAACAGAGATAATCGACTGTGTAATGCCTTGAAGTTAATTATTATTTTATGCTTAACATGATGCATCCTATACATTTTTGTAATATTTTCTTGTTCAGCCTTGTACAAAATCTAAAATGACATTTTCCTCGATACCTAGTACAGTGCCTATAGTGGAAGCAGCCAAAAATATGTGACTGAAATACATTGCGTGCTTAGCACTTTCTGAGACACATTAGAGTAGCAGTTACTCATTTTGAACCAGAAGTTTTAATATTCTTAAGAACTATGAATTCAAATGACAGTGATTCAGAGTACTTAGCTTTATAAATATAAATAACCATTTGTATTTTTCTGACTCCATGATAATCTTTCTTGAAATTCAGTCCCTTTTTTGTTTGTTTTTCAGAATAAAAGAAGTCTTCATTTTTTTGTTACATTGGCTTTCATTTTCTGATAAACTGTTAAATTTAAAGATATTTATGTCATGATAAATATTTGCATATATAGTGTATATGTATAGTTTTTATTTTATTGACGTGTACTTGACATACAATATTATAATAGTTTCAGGTATACAACATAGTGATTCAGTATTTATATACATTACAAAGTGATCACCATGATAAATCTGGTTACCATCGGATGGGTCAGCATACAAAGTTGTTACAATGTTATTAACTCTATTTTCTATACTGTACCTTTCATCCCCAAGCCTTACTTATTTTATAACTTGAAGTTTATAACTTTTATTTTTTTAAGTTTTTATTTAACATACAGTGTAATATTAGTTTCAGATGTACCATATAGTGATTCAGTATATCACTTCTATACATCACCCTGTGCTCATCACAACAAGTGCTCTCCCTAATTCCCATCACGTATTTGACCCATTCCCCCACCTACCTCCCCTCTGGTAATCATCAGTTCTCTATAGTTAAGAGTCTGTTTCTTGGTTTGCCCCCCTCTCTCTTTTTTTCCCTTTTGCTTGTTTTGTTCTTAATTCCACATATGAGTGAAATCATATGGTATTTATTTTTCTCTGACAAATTGTTTCACTTAGCATAATACTCTCTAGCTCCATCCATGTCACTGCAAATGGCAAGATTTCATTCTTTTTATGGCTGAGTAATATTCCATTGTATATATTTACCACCTCTTCTTTATCCATTCATCAATCAATGGTCACTTTGTTTCCATGTCTTGGCTATTACAAATAATGCTGCAGCAGTGAATATAGGGGTGGACATATATTTTTGAATTAGTGCTTTTGTTTTCTTCAGGTAAATACCCAGAATTGGAATTACTGGATCATATGGTATTCCTATTTTTAATTTTTTGAGGAAATTCATACTGTTTTCCACAGTGGCTGCATCATTTTGCATTCCCACCAACAGATCATGACGGTCCCCTTTTCTCCATAAAGATGAATTGACTGTATAGGCATAGGTTTATTTTTGGATTCTCTTTTCTGTTCCATTGATCCAGGTGTCAGTTTTTAATGCTGGTACCATACTGTTTGGATTACCATAGTTTTGTAGTATAGTTTGAAATCAGGGAGTGTGGTACATTCAGCTTTATTCTTCTTTCTCAAGATTACTTTGGTATTCAGGGTATTTTGTGATTCCATACAAATTTTAGGATTATTTGTTATAGTTCTGTAAAAAATGCCATTGGTATTTTGATAGGGATTGCACTGAATCTGTAGATTGATTTGGGTAGTATGGACATTTTAACAATTTTAATTCTTTTAATTCATGAGCACACTATATCTTTCCATTTATTTGTATCATTTTAAATTTCTTTTAGTAGTGTCATAGTTTTCAGAATACAGATCTTTCACCTTGGTTAAATTTATTCCTTGGTATTTTATTCTTTTCAGTGCAATCGTAAATGGGGTTGTTTTCTTAATTTCTCTTCCTGCTAACTCATTATTAGGGTATGGAAATGCAACAGCTTCAGATATTTTAATGGGATTTTTGAAGTATTTTTTTCCCTTTTCTGAATGTTTTAGGTAAGTAACTTCAAGTTAAGAATAGGGCTGGATTTGGCTGAAATTTGGTTATGTTGGAATTTAATTTCGTAAATACATTAATCTGGCTTCTGCTATGTGTGAAGAACTATGTTAGTATCTTAGCGGGATAAAATTGAATAAGATATACTATTTGCTGCCTTCATGCAACTGTAGTGAAGACCGTATTGCATTAGAGAATTATAGGGCAAGAGTGGCCTCAGCTTTTGGTATTTTCAGAAATGATTTTCTGTGGCTCATGCTTTTAATTTTCCACCTGCAGAATGTTAATTACTTGGATTTTCACCAATTACTTAGGTGCCATGTAACAAATATTTTCCTTTAAAACTATCCTTATCAGAGATTGAGCTTCTTAGTTTTCATCCCCAAATTAGTGCTGACTAAACCCACAAGTTAAATATTGAACGGACAACACTGTGATCCTTTTCTCTAAAGCGTCCATGTCTGATGGTATGTGATAGAAGGAAGGTATACTTTGGATTCTAGAGACCTGACTTTACTTTCCAACTTCTTCCTTAGCCAACTGTGTACTGTGTGAGGGAGTGAGTCACTGAACCTCTATTTTATTATCTTGAAAATTCAATGAACAGTGACTAAGTTATAATAAATGAAATAATATATAAAAATGCAATGCATATATTCCAAAAATATTAGAGATTTTTGAAGGCTGACAAGTCAATTCCATTTTGGAATTAGCATGAAATAGATGTTAAATATATGCATAAATGAATATTAAATAACAAAAAAATTCTTGGTCACATACTTCTGGTTTCTCCTCTAAGTGAGAAATTGCTCATCAATAAATGTTCTTTGATTTGTGATATTTTCTTGATAGGCACAAACATTACATACAAATAAATCACACATAGCTTTGTTTTTTCCTTCCTTTCTGGGGGAATATGCTACAGACACAAATCTGGTTTATTGGAAAACATTTCTATGTTAGAGGGTACAATAACTCCTGATTGACCATGCTTCATTCTTTTCAAAATATATACAATGTGCCCAGTGCAATCTTTTGAAATAACCTGTATGAACCAGAATTCTTTAATGACTATCTCCTTTGGATTTGTTTTTGCACATGACATCAAACATGTAAAAGAAAACTAGGTAATTATTGAATCAGTTAATCAGAAATGAATTATTTAGTAACTGTTCAGGAATATTAAGTTTATTTTTCTGTTACATACAAATTATATAAATTATGATGAAATCGACATTGGGAATACTTAATTAACATTTCTGTTCTTCTTTGTATTTTCCAACCTATATGATTGTATTTAGCCATCACAACAACCAGGCAAGAAATATTTTCTCCTAATGGATGAAGAAACATATATTTAAAGAGTCCAAGTTATTTTTTAAAAATTGCAGAGAGGGAAAATTGTAGTATAAGGAATCAAACTCACTTCTTCTGGCTTCAATATTTAAACAAAACAAAACAAAGAAAGGACTTCAAAAGCTAACACCAGGAAGAGACTGGTACTCTCATTCCCTGAGGCTTCGAAGATGAAGACTAAGTCCTGCCAATTCTAACTGTCTCATTTATTCAAAGAGCTAGAATAGAAAGCTCAGAAATCTTTGGGGACCCACTCCAAAGGCACCGAATTTGGCACTGAAAGCATCCCGAAAGCACAGATTGGAGCGGGAGCAAGGAAAAGGAAGCATTTGCAGTATACCACTTGTATTTTAAGGCCTTTTTCTATTATGGTTTTATTAAAGTGTTTTCAGTAGCTTCAAGGATCAGGATAAACTGAAGCACACAGGCTTTTGGGATAGGGGTTATGGCAAGTTGAAGTTTGGCCTATGGATACCAAAAGCATCTTCCTGTGTTGTAAAAATAATAAAAATGAGTCAGATGAGGCATTTGGGAATAGTAAATCTAAGGTCTGTATCTCTGCCAAAAGATGCAATAGAAACAGCCACATCTCTCCCAACTCTGCTGTTTGCCTTGTTGTTGCCAAATTCACCAGTGTAATGTCCATTAAAATAACATCTTTGAGAAAATAGCACAGTGTCAGTGTTGTCTATGGGAATGAGCAAAACAGAAAGAAGAAAATGGCACTTGTGACAATCTCTAACCGAGTAACTATGGGGAATCAGAACTTCTAAAAGAAAAAAATCCATCATAAGAAGATGGGTAAAAGTAAGCAAACTATCTCAGATCAAAATATACAGTCTAATCACTGAAGGTAACCCACAGCTCAAAGACAAAGAACGAAATGGATCACCATCTCATTGATTTATGACCCAGTTATTTTCTTGATTGTTTAAAGCCATAGTAGAGAAACTACTGTGCATTAATGTGTGATGAGAATACTCACTCACGACCTGATAGGCTCGCAGTTCAGCATGCTCTGACTTTTCAAAATTGGTCGCATAATCGTCACATGTTAGCAGAGTCCTGTCTTAGCCCTATAATCCATTCTTTCCTGAAAAAGCAAGATAAGGAGATTCGGCTTAGTAATTTATGACATCAGTGATGACAACTTGCTGTTGGATCTGCCCTTGTCTTCCTCAGAACTGTCATCCTCTCTGGTTCCCCAGTGACTGAATTCTTCTGAGTTTCTGCTCTTCACTGTAGCCCTGCTGGGACATCTTTGGTGTGTGCTTCTGACCATCGATCCTCCTCCACAAAAACGCATCTTGCATTTGGACATGGCTTAGGATTTTGACAAATTTTTCTACACATATTCCATTTTGCAAACAACATTTAAAAGCGTTCTCTATTTTCTACACCACAGACTGTGCTTCTATGACCTGATGTTAGTGTGCTCCTTTAGACTGGGTTTTCTTCTCTCCACTCTGACCTTTCACAAGATGACCACACGAGAGAAACCTTATTTCTGATCTCCTAATATACAGGTGATGGAGGGATGTGTGATCCTTGACCAGTAAGACAATACTTGGCTGGGCCAAGGGGCCACAGGGTGCCTAGATATTTGGTCAAACATTATTTCTGTGGGAGTGTTTGGATGAGATTAACACTTAATTTGGTGGACTTTGAGTAAAGCAGATTGCCCTTAGAATGTTGGTGGTGGTTCTCATCCAGTTGCTTAAAGGCCTGAATGAAAAAAAAGTACTGGCCTCCCCTAAGAAGAGAGGATTCTCCAGCAGACTGCAACATCAGCCCTTCCTGGGACTGTCTTCAGACTCAAACTGGAACCTTAGCTCTGCTGGGTCTCCAGCCTGCTGGGCCACCAGGCTGGACTTGATTTTGAACTTGCCAGATTCCATAGTCATGTGAGCCATTTTCTTAATACATCTTTTTGATCGCATTTTCCTTAACAAATCATAAGATTATATATAAAAGTCTCAACAGAGTTCAAGTATTCATGTCACATAGAACACTAGTGTGTATTATATATTGTCATCTATAAATTTTTTTCTAGTTCAAAATTTTGTCTCTATTAGGGAAACTGCAAATAGGACATCTAACAAGTTTGTAATTTCATTCATTGATATTTCTTATTACTCTCTACTTTTTCTAAGTTCTCACCTACTCATTTCATTGATTTTTTATAAATAAAAATTATATATATTTAGTTTGCTTAATGTGACATTTTGATATATGTATACATTGTGAAATTATTACTACAAACAAGTTAACATATCTATCACCTCACATGATTACCCTTTTTTTTTTATGGTGAGAATACTTGAGATCTACTCTCTCAGCAAATTTCAGGTATACATCACATTATTATTATAGTCACCATGATTGAAGTTGTACCCAGTGATTCACATCTCCCTTTCATCCCCACCCCCTGAGCCCTAGTAACTGTTACCACACTCTGTTACTATGAGTCCATTTTTTTTTTTTTTTTAAGATTCTACATATAAGTGAGGTCATGCAATATTTGCCTTTTTGTGTCTGGCTTATTTCACCTAGCATAATGGCCTCCAGATTCATCATGTTGTTGCAAATGGCAGGATTACCTTCTTTTTAAAGGCTGAATAATATTCTCTTCTCTCTCTCTATAGAACATAACGTAATAGAATATATACATAAAGTACAATATATATTCTATATATATACATATATATTTACTACAGTTTTTTATTCATTCATCTGTTGATGGATACCTAGGTTATTTCCATGTCTTGGCTACTGTGAATAATGCTGCAGTGAACTCAGAAGTGCAGATATCTCTTCTAGATGGTGGTTTTATTTCCTTTGGCTATTTACCTAGACGTGGGATTTCTGAATCATATGGTAGTTCTATTTTTAATGTTTTTGAGGAAACTCTATACTGTTTTCCATAATAGCTGTACCAATCTGTTTCTACCAGCCGTGAACAAGAATTCCCTCTTCTCTGCATCCTTGCCAACACTTACTATTTTTTTGACTTTTTGATAATAGCCATTCTAACAGGTGTGAGGTGATATCTCCTGTAGTTTTGATTTGCATTACGCTGATTATTAGTGGTGCTGATCATCTCTTCAAATACCTGTTAGCTATTAGTATGTCTTCTTTGGAAAAATACCTATTCTTGTACTTGACCCAAGCTTATTTGATTTTTGCAATTGAGTTATATGAGTTCCTTATGTATTTTAGATATTCATCCCTTATCAGACATCTGATTTGCAAATGTTTTCTTCCATCCTGTAGGTTGCCTTTTCATTTTGTTGATTGTTTCTTCTGCTGTGCAGAAAATTTTTGGTTTGCTATAGTCCCATTTATTTTTGCTTTTCTTGTCTATGTTTTGGTGCCAAATCCAAAAACTCATTGCCAAGACTAGTGTCAAGGAGTTCTGTCTTATGTTTTCTTCCTGGACTTTTATGGCTTTATGCTTTCAGGTTCTTTTCTATTTCTGCAAAAAATGCCATTGAAATTTAAATAAGGATTGCATTAAATATGTAGATCATATTGGGTGGTATGGACATTTTAACCGTATTAATTTTTCTAATCCATGGGATGTCTTCTATTTAATTGTATCTTCTTCAGTTTCTTTAATAAATTTTATAGTTTTTAGTGTACAGATCTTTCACCTCCTTGGTTAAATTATTCCTAAATATTTTTTTCTTTTTCAGATTGTTTGCCATTAGTATATAGAAATGCAACTTGTTTTTATATGTTGATTTTTGTATCCTACAGTTTTATTGAATACATTTATTAGTGTTAATAATATTTTGGTGCAATCTTTAGGGTTTTCTATATGTTAGATCAAATCACCTACAAACAGATAATTTCACTTTTTCCTTTTCATTTAAGATGCCTTTTATGACTTATTCTTGCCTAACTGCTCCAGCTGGGACTTCCAGTAGTATAATTAAAGAGAAGTGGTAAGAGTGGGTACTCTGTTGTGGTCCTAATCTTAAAGGAAAAGCTTTATGCTTTTCACCATTAAGTAGGATGTTAATTGTAGGCTTGTCATATATGTAAATATATATGTTTATTGTTGCCATTGAATCAATCCATAGCTCTTTAGGCTCAAAAGGTGAAAAGGATATCAAACAAATGCTGGACAGCATTAAAAAGTTTTTCAGACTCTTGGTCATCAAGTTCTTACGGTTCACATTGAATCAGAGATTAGACATTTTTGATTACCCAGGTACCTCCAAGCAAACTGAAAACTGTCTAGTAGCTCCTGAACTCTTGTAGATGGATGGTTAAGTACGAAAACACTGGTTGCGCACGCGTGCACGCGCGCACACACACACACATATAAATACACACACACACATACACACACACCTTCTATATCTAATTTGTTGAGAGTATTTATCATAAAGGGATGTTAAATTTTGTCAATTTTTTTCTTTTTTTAAAATATTTTATTTTATTTATTTAACAGAGAGAGCACACAAGCAAGGAGGGGGGGAGCGGCAGAGGCAGAGGGAGAAGCAGACTCCCCACTGAGCAGGGAGCCCTATGCGGGGCTAGAACCCAGGACCCTGGGATCATGACCAGAGCCAGAGGCAGACACTTAACCGACTGAGCCACCCAGGTGCCCCTCAAATCTTTCTTTCTGTACCCATTGAGGTAGTCATATGATTTTTTTTTAAAGATTTTATTTATTTGAGAGAGAGAATGAGAGAGAGAGCACATGAGAGGGGGGAGGGTCAGAGGGAGAAGCAGATTCCCTGCCAAGCAGGGAGCCCCATGTGGGACTCAATCCAGGGACTCCAGGATCATGACCTGAGCTGAAGGCAGTCGCTTAAACCAACTGAGCCACCCATGCGCCCAGTCATATGATTTTTGATTTTTATTCTTCATTTTGTTAAAGTGGTATATCACATTTATTGATTCATATGTTAAACCACCCTTGCATCCCAGAGATAAATGATAAATCCATTTGATCATGATGTACAATCATTTTAATGTGCTATTGAAATCAGTTTGCTAGTGTTTTGTTGAGGAATTTTGCATTTATCATCATGAAAGACATGAGCCTGTCATTTTCTTTTTCTTGTAATGCTGAGATATCTGCTGATACTCTATTGGGGGTTCCCTTGTATTGTGATGAGTTTCTTTTCTCTTGCTGCCTTCAGAATTTTCTCTTTGTCTTTGATTTTTGACCATTTCATTATCATGTGCCTTGGTGAAGTCCTCTTTGGGTTGAATCTGTTTGGAGATTTTATGAGTTTCATGTAATTTAATGTCCATACCTCTCCGCGGATTTGGGAAGGTTTTAGACATTATTTCTTTAAATATACTTTCTGCTCCTTCTCTCTCTCTTCTCCTTCTGGGACTTCCTCTTAATACATATATTGCTCACTTGATGGTATCCAACTCTTTTTCATTCTTTTTTCTTCTTTGCTCCTCTAAATGTGTAATTTCAAATGATCTGTCTTTGCGTTTACAGTTTCTTTCTTTAGCTTGATCAAGTCTGTTATTGATACTTTTACATTTTTCTTTTCATTCATTATATTCTTTAGTTTCAGAATTTTTTTGTCCTTCTTTATAATTTGTACCGCTCTGTTTAAATTCTTACTTTGTTCATGTATTGTTTTCCTGATGTTATCGAGTTATTTATTTGTGTTCTCCAGTAGCTCCCTGAGCTTCTTTAAAACAATTATTTTGATACTTTGTTAAGCAATTCATGGATCTCCATTTCTTTGGGGTCCATTAGTGGAAAATTATTGTGGTCCTCTCATGGTGTCATGTTTCCTTGATATTTCATGTTTCTGGTAATTTTTCTTTAATACCTGTATATGCGATGAAGCAGTCACCACTCTTAAGCCTTACAGACTGTTTATTTACAGGTGAGCGTGAAGGACCAGCTGGGTGAGGTGCAGCAGTTCTGCTTCCGAGAAGGGTACAGCAGCTGAGCTCAGTGTCAATGAAGATTGCAGTGGCCTGTGGTGGCCAGGACTGGTGGGATCTGCAGCAGTGGCTAGCGCGGTTAGGTGTTCAGTGGCAAAGGCTGCTGCAGTCCTCCTGATGTTCTTTTTATCCCATGGAAGTGGTCATGGCTGAAGTGTTCTCTCCTAAACCTGGGTCCAGTTTGCAGGCGCACTTGCAGTGGCAAAGGTCCCAGGACCTAATGCACAGGCACCTGAGGAGTGGCCACAGAACTAACATCTGGAGTCTGAATGCCCTTGGAGCAGCCATGTAGCTGGGATCCAGATTGCAGGCTTGCCCAGTTGCCCCAGGGTCAGAGGCGTGGGCAGTCTCACCGTGGCAGTGGCTTCGGTGTCGAGGTGCAGGTGTTTTACAAAACGGCCATGAAGCCAGGGTCTAGGATGAGAGCTAGCCCACAGTGGTGGGGGCTTCAGAGTCTAAGATGTGAGAGTGCTTGAAGTGGCTGTAAAACAGTCTGAGGCACGTACGGGGTTGGGAGGAGGTGGCCCTGGTCATTGGATCTTACCACAGCAGCGGCTTCTTTGGATGAGGGGAGTGGTGTTGCAATGTCAGCCACTTTAGGGGTCAGTGGTGGTGATGACCATTGATTTTCTCAGTGGGGCGAGGTGCTGGTGTCCTCTCCAGAATAAGCTTATGGGGTTCATACTGGCGAACATGATGTGGTCCTCCAGGGTGAAGAATATGGGGAACCCACAGCTGCTAGCTGCCATGAGGGCTGTTGAGGTCCTCAGAGGTAAAGGCTGCCAGGGTCCTCCGCACAGTAGGCTACTGGGGACCAGGGTGGCACCTGCGATGCAGATGATACTGATAAACCCTGCCCTTTTTCTTTGTTTTTAGCCAACTCCAGACATCTCAGCTCTGCCAGTCTCTCCAGCAGCCCTTTCCAAGCAGTTCTCTGTTTTTGCTCCATTGTGTTGCTGCAGCAGGTTCAAAGTGGTTTCTTAAGCCCTCCTAGGGCTATTTTAATTCATGGACCGCTGTCTGATGGTTGTTTTAAATGGGGGCACAAAGGCTGGTATCTCCTACCCCAGCATCTTGCTGATATCACCTCTGATTTTTTATAGATACATGACAATGAAATGCACTTAAAACAATATCCAAAATATTACCAAAATATCACAATACCCAGAACTCTTATTTTTTTATATTTAAATATTACCTCATTTGTAATTTAAAATATACATTTGAATTTAGAACTCCAAGCTTTTATGATCCTAAATAGTTCTGTTAAGTGTTTATAATTTCTGATAAATTATCACAAATTTTCCCCTAGCAATATTTTGCTTATATTTGATAAATGTTAATACATAGGGATAGGATTGGTTATTTGATAAATATCCTTTTATTAACGCTTTGATTTTTTAATCTAGGAGTGTCCTTAATTCTTTTTTTCATTTTCAGGTAACAGGGTTTTCATTTGATTCCAGTATTTTTTGTGATTTCTGGTTCTGTTGCATTGATTTACTATCTAAAGTACTATCTGATCAGTTTTTTAGATGTTTAACAAGTGTGTTATACTCTTAACACTAATATTAGCACTGTAATAAAAATGAAGCCAAAAGTAAAATTGAAAACAGATGGAAAAACTTTTTAAAGATAAAGTGTATTTATTTTTACCTCAGGGGGGTAAAATTGGCTTATATTTATGCAAATAACAAAACACAAAAATATCAAATATAAAGACATAAAAGTAAATGACAGGAATAAGATGCTATAATAAGCGTCTTACCTCACCATGTAAGCTCATGAGACAAAAAGTAGATAAAAAGTGAATAATGGTGAAGAGGATCTAATTGATATAGCCATGAAACTTGTAGTGGTAATTCGCATAAACTGTTACTTTTTATGGAGCAATTTTGTGGTTATTTTTGACAATTTGAGACTTAGATATAACACCAAAGAAGTAGTGCCACGCAGGCGGGTAATCATTGATGCCTAACTATTTAAAAAGTAGTATAAATAGTTTGTCTTTGTCAGGCACGGACTAACTGATGTGCCGGCGTATTGCTTTAAGGGCAGACTCAAATAGAGACCAGACTATTTCTCGGAGAATTAGGACAGAGGACAAAAAATGGTTATATAACATAGACTTTGGACTTGGTGGCTTAATACAGAATTAGAAAATTTTTGTGGGATATATAATTAGAACATTTCCCAGCAGCAGGGGTAGAGTAACATTATAAACAAATACAGTGCATCGTTCATCTCTTGGACATACCACCATATTATTAATAAAAGGCTTATTAATAAAAGGTTTCATGTTCAGGGTGCCTGGGTGGCTCTATCAATTAAGTGTGGGACTCATGATTTTGGCTCAGGTCGTGATCTCTAGGTAGGTCCTGAGATTGAGCCCTGCCTGGGCTCTGTGCTCAGAGCAGAGTCTGCTTGAGATTCCGCTGAGATTCTCTCTGCCCCTATACCTCCCCATGCGTGCGTGTGCGTGTCTGCTCTCCCTCTTGCTCTTTAAAATAAATAAATTAATTAAATAAATAAATAAGTCAATAAAATCTTTACAAAAAAGGATTAATGTTCACAAGGAAGAATATTGAGGAAATTACCCATTTTTCAGTATCACGTTTAGATTATGCTTCTTGAAATAAGACCCATCATTCAAAAAATGTTTCTTGTGTGTTTTCTAAATACTGGACTCTACACGAAGCAGACCAAAGCCTTGCACTTTTGGAAATTGTGTTTTCAGTTTGGGTAAGGTTGGGAAGATGAAAAATAGAAAATATCCAATTTGAAATAAATATTGTATAAGTATGTATTTTTCTTTAAATTAGCACGAATCATTTCTTATGCTGTATCTGTTTTAATTATATTTTATTTTTATTGAATAAATCTTCATATCTTTCAATTTTAGCCAATTTCCGAAATCTTTATTACTCCTGGGGAATTGATTTCGTGAAATTGGTTTATCTCTAAGTTTTTATATTAGGGGATATTTTTGTCAGTTCTAGGCCTTCCCCTCTTTCCTCCCTTCTTTCTCTTAAAAAAAAAATTCAGTTACTGAATTTCAACAATCAGTATAAATTATATTGATTTTTGATAATTTTATGAGATTTTTAAAATGGATTTAGGAGGTTATTTTTGAATTCCATGATTTTTCCTGAAACTCTGTGGATTTGGAGTTTGATTCCTATTTTGTTTTCCACAGGAGACTGCTGTGAGTGAAACCAAAAAAGTGGTATCAAAGGTCAGCGTTTTAGGGAACGAGACACGTGAGGCAGATATATTTTAAACATTTTGATGCTTCTCAAACTGCACCTTAACACCCTGCTATATTATCGACAGCTCGTATGGGCAAAGCAGTTTGTCTTTGTTGTAGTGGTGGTTGTCTGTGTTGGTGACAACAAGAACATAATGACACAACATGCCTTTGTCATAATACTGAACCATGTGAAGTTACTGTGGTTTTGTGAACATTCTGGAGCATTACAATAAGAAAAACTCCACGTACCACAATCTTGTCAAATGCTTTTTCCTTTAATAAGATTTCCTAAAAAATGAATTTTATAGCCATTTGATGAAATGGCTATGTGACGTTTAAAATTCAAACGCTAAAATATAAAGCTTGTCAACTTACTGTTTTGATGGAAACTTGTATATATATTTACTGAAATACAGGCACAACATATTTTCCATGTTATCTCTTAAATTTTTTATATAGTTTTGGGTATAGCAGGCCAATACTAATTGTTACGTTTTCTAGGAAACTGCTTCTTTATAGTTACAATTGCCTAAATCACTTGAAATCAGTGTATTTACAAAAAAATATATACATTGTATAACAAACAAAAAAAACTGGGAACAAAATGGTGTATAGATAGAGATATATAACCTAAATTAATATTTTTAATGGGTTTTTAAAATATATTTATATTTTTGTTTGCTAATTTTCCCTGGGAATTACATCTCTGCAACTTAGGAAGCTGGAATTTCTTCCCATTAGAGATACAGTAATAACTTTGTAATTAGTGAAATCATTGTCACACTGCATAATCAGCTCATTGAACACATACATTATAGTAAGAAAAAATAATAAAAAATCCTTGATAGTAACATAACTGTCCCATTAAAGTCTTGATTAACTTTATAACAATAATGTAGTATCATTTTACTTTTATAAATTAGCAGACAAATTGGAAATATATCAAACAATGCTTCTGTATCTTTACAGAAGGGAGGGATGCTTAATTAAAATAATATAATGCTGGCAACATTAATTTCTTATTGTGGGGATTTAGCAACTCATTTCAGAATGTGAGGCCAAAATTATATTTCAGCAGTTTTATGTTAAATGTTTCAAGGAAAGCCATACGGCCCCTGGGCACTGCATGACAGACAGTCGTATCAGAAACAATTGATGTGTGTAATGACAATTGCAAGCATCCTTTCCAGATGAGCTGACCCACCCTGATTCCACCCTGCTGCTCCTGTTTGGTCAGCAGGTACCTTTCACCATCTGTTTCTCTCTTAGCAGCTGAATTGTTTCTCTTATTGTGCACCTAGATGGTAAAGCATGTTGGATATGAAATATGGCTTGTAGGTCATGGGATAGTCTTAAGTATTTCTGTTTAATTTGGAAAGACTAATTTTAGCTTTCAATGCATTTTCCTTTGGTGGTAGGAAAAGAGTTTTTATTCTGAGCGTAATCAGACCAAGGCATGTAAATTTTTAATAGGGACCGTACAAATAATTACAGAGATTGCTGTAATTTGCTGTTTGTATTATTAACATCCTTAGGACGATATAATAATCATTCCTTCTAACTAAGTACTTTGCATGATTACTAAGCTGGCCATGAAAACTGTAGAGCCTCCGAGAAAACATGTACACTGTTGGCTTAAAATCTCGACATAATTTTTGCATTGTTATCGTATGACTTCCCAAAAGATCAAAACTTACATTAAGTTTTTTAAATCTTGTATTGAAATTTATTAATATTTTTATATTTTAATAGAACCCCAATTTTTAATATTATATTCAGGAGATTACATTTATGCCTCTTTGAAGCAGTTCTGCTCCTCTTGGTTTTGGGGGAATGGGAGATAAGAAATTAAGTCATGCTAGGATTCTTCTAGAGAGTGATGTGTAGGGGCATATGCAACAGATGGGTAGAGAAGCGGTTTATTCTTGAGAGAAGAAGGAAGAGCAGCTGAAATCTGAACCTAGTCATTATAATCCGTTTTTCCAAAAACATTCAATACTCTGACAAACTATTATTTCTAAAATGTGATTTTCATCACATTTCTCTCTATTTATCTTAATGTAATGTTAATGCAGAGAAAATCAAGAGTGCTGGTTTTGAATTATTCCATTATCTGTTTCTATAACCCTGGATCAATAATTCAAAATCCAAAGTCTTTACAGTGGCCTCCCGGGTCCTGAATGATGTGGCTGCAGTAATTCTGTGAACTTCCCTTTTGCTCTTGTCCTCATTCGCTTGGCTCTAGTCTTAGTAGCTTCCTGACTATTCCTCGAACTTGCCAAATCCTTCTGCACTTTCCTCTGCCTAGATCATACTTACTCCAGGCATTTTCACTTTCTTCAGTTCTTTGATCTAAAGTAACCTTATCCATGAGGCTTTCCTTGACCATTTAATGAAAAATTGATTCCATCCACAAGAACTTCTGTCTCTCTTAAGCTCCTTTAATTTTCCTCAAGCCTTTCCAAGTATCTTGACCAAATGTGTATTCATTTATTTGTTTATTTTCTCATCCTCCTTGCTAGAATATAAACTCTAAGTGCACAGGCTTTGTCTGTTTTGCCTATAGTATAATCCCCAGATCCTAGAACAATGCGTGGCCCATAGCAGACATGCAGTAAATAGTTGCTGCACGAAGGAAGTCATTCAGCAACCACTTAGTCAGTGACCTCTTTGTGCAAGCATCCTACTGCGGGGGGCGCCTGGGTGGCTCAGGCAGTTAAGCTTCTGCTTTCGGCTCAGGTCATGATCCCAGGGTCCTTGGATCGAGTCCCACATCAGGCTCCCTCCTCAGCGGAAAGCCAGCTTCTCCCTCTCCCTCTCTGCCAACTTGCGCTCTCTCTCTCTCTCTCTCTCTCTCTCTCTCACAGATACATAAAATCTTAAAAAAAAAAAGCATCATACTATGGATGGACAGAGATACAATGCTGAATAAGTCAGGGGTCTTCCCCCTTGTGAAGATAAATTCTTAGGTACAAATTACTTGTAGTCTGGTAAATCTGTACATTATTTAACTTCTCTTTACCTACTGTTCATTAATGAAGGGTTAATGCTACTCACTAAGGTTTCTTTCAGTTATACAGTTTTTTTAATATTACTATTCTAAGGTCAAGTTAGAGTCCAGATCCTCCTTAATCTACCTCCATTTCACTATTCTTGCTTATTTATCTCTAAAGCCTCTTTTATACACAGCAACCTCTATTCCTGAGTATGCCCTCAAAATTATCAACCCTGATCTTGCATAAAAATTCTTCCTTTTACCGAGATCATTCTCTTTGCTCATCTTTGTCTGTCTGAATTGTTGTCTACTTTCAAAGGAGATCCAAATCCCTCTTATCTTGACTTTACTAAATCAACTCATAGTGATTACAAAAAGAACTTGCTGATTAGTTTATTCAATTTCATGTACAGTGAAGAAACAAACTGAGAACTAGACACATTACTTCTTAAAGTCTCTTGCTCGTTGATGACAAATTTTGCATGTGTCCCCAGGCTTCCAACTCAGAAATCTTTTGTCTAGACCCAAATATCATGTATTCCTTTGTACTGTTGTCTTGGTCTATTCAGGCTGCTATAAGAGAATACCACAGACGAGGTGACTTATACACAACCAAAATGCATTTCTCACAGTTCTAGAAAATGTGGAGTTCAAGATCACTTCACTGGCAGCTTAGTTGTGTGGTAAGGCCCTACTGCCTGGTTTATAGGAAGGCCATCTTCCTACTGTGTCCTCACATGACCCCAATCTGGAGTCTCATTATAAAGGTTCTAATCTCATTCATGAGGGCAGAGCCCTCATGACCTGTTGATGCCCCAAAGGTCCTACCTCCAAATACCATACATCAGGGATTGGGTTTCAACATATGAATTTGGGGGGAATACAAACATTCAGTCTGTAGCAACTGTTAGCTATCATTTTCTTTATAATGCCGAGTAAACACAAATTAGGTGAAATATGTTTTATGTTGGAAGATACAAGGCTTTTTGACTTAATAATGATAACTCTCAGGGCTTTCAAAACTTTTTCTTTTCAGAGTATCTGATCCTTTTGTACTATTTTCTGAAAGAGATCTTGGGTCTTCCCCCTTGTGAAGATAAATTCTTAGGTACAAATTATTTACAGTCTCTGTTTATATCACAAATTAGAGTACTGTAATATCTTCTACAAAAACATATTCACACAGCCTTATGTATATGTATGGATAGGTCTATGTTTCATCTTTGTTTTTCTAAATGCAAAAGTGAGCACAATAGAGATACTTCTTAATCTATGTATTTTTCACTTAATACATTTTTTGGAGATTTCTTTCATATTATTCCTTGTTTTATGTAATGCTTGCAGAGTATTCCATTATACAGACTATAGTAATTTAGTTAACTAGGACCTAGGTATCTCTTGATAGATTCTTTAGGTATTTTCATTGTTTGGTTTTGCTATTCCTAATAAGTGTAATGAATGGAATATATATATATATATATATGCACATATATATATTTATAAATTTTATGTACACACACTACGTAAATAGTTTTTCATAAATTTATGGGCCATTTATTCTTTTTTGTGAACTACATGTTCCTATTTTTGGTTGATTTTTGTATTGATGCAATCATCCTTTCCTTTTAAATTTGTATGGGCTCTTTGTAAATTGAAGGTATTAGCTCTGTGTCGAGTGTTGTAAATGTGTTTTGCCAGTTGTCATTGGTATTCACTTCTTTGAGATTTAAGACAACTCATGAAAGTAAGGCTGTGAAAGCTACTCAAAATTAAGTGGATATCTGAGGCAATTATTCAGCAGAGTCTACCCAAGAAAAAAATGCTCAATCACTTTAATATTTCAAAAGGAAATGTTAATTTGGCTTATTTTTTAGGAAATAAAATAGCTGGCATAGCAAAATAATCTTTTATCTGGAGTGCAATGGCATAAATAATATTGAATAGCTTCTGCAACACAGTTCATATATAATTTTAGACATGTTGTAGGTGTCACAGGGAACTTTTTCTTTTCTCAGTTCCTGGTCATCTCTTGAAAATAGTTGTTTCTGGTCATAGGGACATGTATTGTGTCTCCTCTGTGTCGCTATGTCATTAATAATTCTAACATAATTTAAAGTAAAAGAAAATTAATCTTGAGAATTAAATATTTAGGAGAGAATAGTAGTGATAATTGTGTTGACAAAGACAGTCATTTAGGACACACAAACAAGTACCAACCAGTGGGAGAATGCTCCCCTCTTCCCCAGCATTGAGAGGGGTCTGCCTAATAATCTCCTACCTCTCTCTTCATTGTTTCCACCACTTGCTTGAAGTATCACAGTTCTTTTTTTTTTTTTTTTTAGGATTTTATTTATTTGTCAGAGAGATAGAGAGAGAGATTGAGCACAAGCAGGGGACCAGCAGGCAGAGGGAGAAGCAGGCTTCCCACTGAGCAAGGAGCCCGATGCGGGACTTGATCCAGGACCCTGGGATCATGACCTGAGCTGAAGGCAGATGCTTAACTGACTGAGCCACCCAGGCGTCCCTCTTTTTTTTTTTTATTAAAGATTTTATTTATTTGAGAGAGAGAGCATGCACGCAAGCACCCAAGTGGGGGGAGGGGCAGAGGGAGAGAGAGAGAGAGAGAATCTCAAGCAGACACCCCACTGAGTGGGAAGCTCATTGCAGGGCTTGATCCCAGGACTCTGAGATCATGACTAGAAACTAAGTCAGATGCTTAACTGACTGAACAACCCGGGTGCCCCAAAATGTCATAGTTCTTATTGAAAGAAATTCAGTTGCACGGTCCCCCTTTCTGGTCATTGGTGGAAATTTGAAATATCCCCTTTCTTATACAGTTTTTTACATATGAAAAATATTTACATCATCATTTCCATTTTCACACTTTCTGGCTTGGATTACACAGTTAGTAAATATGGTCAGGGTTGCGTGTGAGCTCACCTCAGACACTTTTCTTCTTTTAAATCATGTTTATTGGTGGCATAGTGGTTTCCATTTTAATTTCTTTCTACTTGTAGTTTAACATAATTCTTCTTCCCATTTATTTGCTACATATGGAGGTACCATTTAAAATGGTTTCTGGAAAGCATTATTTATACACAGATGTTGCTGTATACACACATACAAAATCTTTTATCTACAATGCAATAACATAAATAATATTCAATAGCTTCTACCACCCAAGAATTCATTGAGAACACATAAATATGTGTTCTAAATAGAAGTGGAATACTTTTTTCATCCCTATCAATCATCTATTTACTTATCTGCACAAATAGATACACATAGATTACAACACAAAACAATAGAGGTACCTAGAGTGTACGTGTGTGTGTTTATGTATATAGTTGTAGGTATGTGCACGCATGCACACACGCGTGTGTGGGTGTGTGTACACAGAGAGACACAGAGAATTTCACTTCTGTTTGGTACATTTTTTTATCATTGAAAATATATTCAAAGCACAGTATTAGAGAAAATATCATGTTTAAAAATAGAGAGCATCTGGAACAAATCTCATAGATTTTTCTATGGAGAATTGATGAGGTAAAAACAAAAACAGAAACAAAGCAACTTTCCATTACCTATAGCCAAGGTGTAAGCACTTCTCCTGGGGGACTATGGGTTGAGTGAGAAGTCACATGGTGCAGATGTTAGGAAGGTGGGCTCCTGATGCCTGGTGATTGGGTTCACTAGCTGTGTCTCATTAGCAGTGACATAACTATCCTATGTCTTTTTAGACTCACTTACAATATATGGCTCATAATTATCTCCATCCCTTAGGGTGTTGTGAGGATGGAATGAGTTAATACATGTAAAGTTCTCTGAAATGTTTGGCATGCAGTAAATGCTGAATATCTGGTTGTATTATTACTGTTATTATCCCATCTTAAGCCTGTAGAGAAGAGACTTTTTCCACACCTTCCTCACATGCAGCAATCACCCCGCTTTATTTGAGGTTCAGTTCAGCAGTGAATTGGCTTTTAGAGAAAGGCAAACCAAGTGGGAGAGTGAAGAGGGGGCATGCCAATTAGTGGAATGGCAGCTGAAAAGCTTGGGCATGATCGTTGTCATGAGACTGGAGCCTAGGGCACGCGGGAGGGTTGGCAATAAGGTGAGAAAGGTAGGCTGGCATCAAACTGTGACCAGCGTAATTATCGTATGGAAAACGTTTAAAAGTCACTGAACCCCAGCTCCAGGGACAATTAATACAATATTTCCTGTGAAAATAACTGTCCTTCTTCCTGAACAGTCTCCTGATCAGATACTACAGGTCTTATCATATTTTCCCTATTTTTAAGTGAAGAATGTGATAGACATGGTAGAATGTTGTAAGAATTAAGTGAAATTAAAAATAGGAGAACTTTGTATAGTCCTGGCTTATAGGCATGTTCTATAAATCATAGTTACCATTCTTAGGAACATCATTACCATTATCACTTTTATATAATTCTCCAAAGGCAATCTGAAGAGTCAAAATTACAGGTATTTATGTCAAGAGCAGAACAAGGAACAGGGCAAATAATTTTGCTCTTAGACTACAATAAGTGTTAGATTTGTGTCATCATCTGATTGGCTCACCTAAGGTAGGCAAAAATAATTTCAGTACTTTGTTACTGAATGTTGCATCATTTGCCAAACTTTTTCATGATACATTTTATTCATAAAAGATGGCAAGTGTAAAAAATATCCATGGGAGGACACCATAAGAAAGCTAAAAGTCACAGCATCCAAGTGAGTAAGATATCACATCAGCATCCTAACCATTTCACAGCCTGAAGACAACTGCAGTGTAGTCAACACAAGGGCAGGGAGAGACTGCCAAGGAACCAGATGCTGTTGCTGGAAAGAACATTTTCTCGGCTCAGCATCTGGGTCCTGTGAATGCGATCCAGAAAGAATTAGGGCAGACAGAGCTTTGTAGAGGGGAACACAGTGTCCTTACCTGAATGCTGTATATATTATAAAAAAGTAATATTTGTAATGATTTTCTTTTTTATTAATCGACAACGACAAAACCAGACTGGACTTCATACTCCGTATTCTTACTCGTCAGTGATGCCATCTGTGAAGACATTTACCCATTATAAGCGTTGTAAGGATATATGTTTTTGTCTTGTAGGAAAGTAAGGGTTATACACAGCCATGTTTTCAGTATAACTTCCTGTGGATGCAGAGATCATAGGTGGAAAGCTCTTCTTTTTGCATGCCTGTATTTTAGAAAAGTGTAGGACTTGCAGTCTTTGGAATTCTAGTGCTTGCTCCTAATGTAAAATAGTCTCCATAGGGAAGAACACTTAGGCACTGGAAAACATTGACTAAATCAGAGATCAAACAGACAGGACAGTAGTTAATACTGACACCGGGTAGAATAATGTGCTTGTTTATCTGAAATGATCTCATCATCTTTATTTTTTAGATGTGTATTTCTACTGTTTGTTTGGACAAGGATAAAGTATATAAAAAGATACAAGTATTTGTAAAACATACCTATGTTTTTCAGATCTTTATATTTTGCTGTGCAGAACTTATCATATTCTATAGGAATACATATTTGGACATCTAGGTGTCTGAGCTTGGTTATAATGTCCTGTCCTTCAAGGAATAATCTGAACTTATTTCTACAATATAATTCAGTATTGGGTAATGAAAGCATAAGATAGAATTTCCTAAGAGCATGTATCTGGCATTTGATAATTTGAAGTTCAGGAAGTTGTGTATTAAAATATGTATTTAATTCAATAAATCCTAATGGCCTGTGATCTTTAAGGCATTAAAAAATTGCTGGAGCTGAGTCAAAGATTTGGAATGGGCTTTTCATGTCCAGAAATATACTATATTTGACATAATTACAAATATAGGGACAACCGCCAAATGCTAACATGTAAGAAAAATTATGACCTTTTAAACGCAAATGTAGATTTGCTGTATTCCATTTTAGAGGTCTGCCAAATTCCTGTTACTTTTAGGTTATCTGCTGAGCAATAGGATTCATTTGTTCATTTGTTTATCAGTTTATTTATGTCCACTAGAACAACTTTCTTTTAGTTTGCCAGTGTCTTGATAATTTAAAAATAATATCATTTTGTAATGGTAAAATAATAACATAAAAGTAAAAGAGATAAAGTTACCTTATGCTGAATATCATGTATATGTTACTTATAAAGTCAAAGAAGTGCTGAGCTTTAGGGCTCCTCCTCTTTTATTTTAAGTGATTCTTAATTTAGGGAGTTGGAGAAATCGCATCAATGAGACCAGGTTCAGTGATTAAATCTCCGCTTAAACTATGTAATTTCTTGGTCAAGAGATATACCACCAAATCAGGAAGGCAGTTTTGGGAAGATGTGACATCGGTGATAAAATACATGCGGCAGTCTAGTGTAAATGCAAAATCGTTAGAATTTAAAATGAATCCCACCAAATAAATAAATAAATAAATAAGTCAGTAGTGTTTTCACTTCAGAATTATAGGTTATGTGTGTGTGTGTGTGTGTGTGTGTTAGTGTATTTGTGTGTGGTTACACAGTAGATGAAAATGAGGTGAAATTGAAATATATCTGAAAAAGAAGAAAGAAAATATTGTTTCACATGTGGAACATTCCCTGAATAGTTTGTTTTCTGTTAAATCAACAGTTCTACTTGCAAACTCTCTAGGGTTTTCAAAGTCACTGAAGAGAGCCCAAATTAGATTACTTGAATCAACAGTCTTGCGGCTACCCATATATTCACCTCCCTGCTTTTTATTGGATAGAAATTGCTCCACGTTTTCCAGCTACATAATCTCTGCACTTTGCATACAAACCAAATCTATTAGATGTAGAATAAGGATAAGGTCTGTAGCCATGTTTTGTTTTGTTTTGTTTTGTTTTTTCCCCTCTTGGCTGTGTCCAAAACAGTGTCCATGTCTTGCTCTTGTAATTACCCCAGCATCTAGCATTGTGTGTATCGCCATTTACAATGTCTATTGAATGCAGGAATAAATGGATGAATAGAAAAAAGAAATAGGGTATGAGGAATTTAAATTCTTTAGAGATGAAGAAGCCAATGAGAAAAAAGTTGGGAAATATATATACAGAGTGAACAACCTCACTTATTGGCAAGGATGCCATAACATTGGCAAGAGAATTAGCAGTATGCTAGCAATGAAAGATGGGTTTCTAGTTGCAGCTCTGCAGTAGAGTGCTTGATAAATCATACAGCTTTTCCAGGCCTCCGTCTCATGAGTTCTGGTAGGTCATGAATTGCAATTACGAGTGCCAATAGATTGGCAACTGTTTTCTGAAGCTATGTGTGATTCTAAGGCCACCTCTCTATGCAATCGACAGTCCAAAGTGCTATGGATGGTTGGTTAGTAATGTCTGTCATGGGCCTACGGGAATGAGGGCATCCCTGAACTAGAAGTTCCCTGAGGGTTTTCCATGTTTTTTCTGGATTCCTTAACTGTTGTTTTTTGGGGGTTGAAATGCTTCCGTTCCCTCTTTAACCTCTTGCCAGTGCCTCTTTCTTACTAGTTTCACTTAAATCTTTTCAAGACAGAAATTCCAAACTGATCACTCGTTAAATAACTGGGTTCCTTTGCCGTGTTGTCTTTTCCTTATTGTTCAGTTTTCATGGATAAGAAATACTATTTTAAGTCTCAGATATAAACAACCTCATGTAAAGCAATTAAAAAAATTTAGTATTATAAAAATGATTTGTTGTTTGACTATTTAATAAGAAATGCAGAATTATTTGAGATCACATAAGCTTCTTCAGTCACATAAAGCTAGTTATTTGATAACATTAAGCAATGGGTAATTCTAATATAACACAGCATTTTCATAGAGGACTAGACAGTTACATTCAGGTTTTACTATGATTGATTATGTCCTGGGAAGGGTTATCCTAAGCTGCCGTTTATTATTTCAAGGCACTGATAATCCAGGTATGGTGAAATGAAATAATGAAAACATTATTGACTTTAAACAGTTCAGTTCAAATTTATATAAGTTTGTTTGCCCATGCACTTGCTTAAAAAGCTGCTATTATAAACAGTTTAGTCAAACTTGTTACAAAAATCCTCTTCTGAATAACAGACATAACAATGTATTGGATCTAATGCATTTTAATTTATCAGTTTAATAAACTTCGGTAGCATGTTGCCAATTCTTTTCCTTTAAACAAGAATATATGGCAATTGATCAGAAAGAATATGCTTTCTGTGTGACTTTGAAACTCTGCCGTTCCTGCTGTAGTTGTGTTGCTGCGATGGATGACTTTCACAACAGGAAATCAGGCCAATTTAAAGTCCAGGCACCAAGCAATTTGAGAACCACCAGCTTTATGCAGTAATATAATTATTCCCTCCGAGGCTCTTAATTGTATTCATCACACCATGATTTCTGCACAAATTAAGCATGCATTTACTGCTATATATAACTTGCTTTGCAGTTAACATTCTGGAAACAAATTTCAAGGAGATAGAATTTTGGACTTCTTCATCCCCTGAAATCACAAGTTCTAAATGTTCTATATACCTTAAGGTCATATTTTCTACCTTGTAGCCTCTAAATAAATGAGATTCCAAATTAAGGAAGAACAAATATCTGGAGCTGGATTTCTATATTCTTTTTTTTTTCTTCATTACTCTAAAAATTTGCAGGACTCTGCATTCTAAGTATTTCTTGCATATATGCTGTTTTCCTGGAAAGAATTCTTAGCTAAGTCTAAGCTACATGTAAAATCACTCAGAATCAAAAAATGTTTGAATATATGCTCAATATCAAATGTTAATTACTCATGGAATAGATTGCACACATTTAGGACAAAAATAATCAAAATGACCCGGTGAATATGCATAGATAATCTCTGTGTTAAACCTAAATAGAGAATTTTATCAGATATACTCAGAAAATGAACTTATATTCATAAATGTTTCTAAAATATAAACTGGAAAAATGAAGATTCTTTTTTATTATTTCATTTAAAAAACCTTAGCTATTGAAGTAGTTTGAATTTCTATAGTATTTGCTGCTTAATTCTTTTATTGCATTACCTCTCCTTACCTGCTTTATTTTTACCCATATTAAAAACATCACTTTCTAATATTTGATATACTTATCTGTTTTCCCCATGAGGGTAGGGATTTCTTTCCCTCCCCCATCTGTATATATAATTTCTATATATATTGCTCTACTGCTGTATTACTAGTGCTCCAAATAGTGTCTAACACCTAGTGGGTATTCAGTAAATATCCTGTCTTATTAGATAGATTGTAAACTCCATGAAGGAAGGAGCTATAGGGAGGCAGCATTAGTGCTCTGCATATTCGAAGTTATTCATTCAAAAACCTTTCTGGAGCAGCAACCACGGGCCAGGTAGCAAACTAAAAGACCTATATGGGCTCTGTATTCATAAACTGCAGTGGTTCAGAATGTGGGCTTTCAAATGGCTTTGCCCTATTTTAGTTTAGTTTAATAACATTATTTAAAGCCGCTAATACTCAGTTTGTTTATTTATAAAAAGAGGTTAATGACAACTGTTTAAAAAAAGTGTTGGAAATTAGAACCTTTGCTCACCGTTGGTGGGAATACAAATAGTGCAATCGCTATGGAAAACATTATAGAAGTTGTTAAAAAAAAAAACTAAAAATAGAGCTTGCATATAATCCAGCGATCCCACTTCTGGGTATATATCCAAAAGAACTGAAATCAGGATTTCAAAGTAACATTAGGATTCCCATGTTTATTATAGCAGTATTCATAGTAGCCAAGATGTGAAATAATCTAAATATTCATTGATAGATGAATAGAAAGAAAATGTGGTATAACATAACAGAGATTGCTATTCAGCCTTTAAAAAAATGAAATTCTGCAATATTCAGTGACATGGATGGATTTGGAGGACATTAAGCTAAATGAAATAAGCCGGGCAGAGAGAGACAAATAATGCATGATTTCATTCATATGAGGTATCCAAAATAGTCAAATTCATAAAATCAAAGACTAGGATGATAGTTAACAGGGAGGGGGAAATAGGGAGTTTTAATCAACAGGCACAAAGCTTTAGTTAAGTAAAATGAATAAGCTCTAGCGATCTGAGGTACAACATTTTATCTATAGTCAAATATAATGTACTGTACACTTAAAATTTTTAAGAAGTTAGATCTCAGGTTAAGTGTTCTAACCACAATAAAAAGTATAGTTCCTATTTCCATATTGGCTTTTACACTTACCTGAATAAATTATCTTAGAAGCAAAAAAATGTTAGAACATAATGCAATACTGAATATATATTGCTGTAAACACAGGTCTGACAGAAAGTAAGCACGTAGTAGATGCAACGTACTTCAGAAGGATTTTTGTCTTCTGTATTTTTTACCTAGTATCTTAAACATACTAGATGGGTAATAGATATTTTTGGAAAGGTTGATTGATTTCTTTCCAGAGCCCATCAGCCAGTCAATTATCCTTAGATCACGGGGCTCTGGAAAAGGAAGGGGATGTTCTAATTTGAATCATAGCTCTCGGGGCAGCTATGAGAGATTGTCTTTGTCAGAGTGTGGGTATGAGCCATAGAGCCATGAGAAGACCTGAAAGGAAGTGGGGTCTCAATGTGATGGGTAAGTTGAGGTTTCTTGTCAGGGCAAGTAACTACAAATCTGTGAAAGGTGTTTAAGGGTTTGGCAAGATAGAAAATACCTCTATTTTCTAGGAGGTGAAAGAATTAGATTACCGGAAACTTGGTGACCCCAAACCCCAATTTTAAGCCTTCTTACTAATGCAAGTGTGAAATAGTAGAAAACTGTATTAGGGCAGTTATAAAATGAATGTAAAACAAAACAAAACAAAACAAGTGGGCAAGAGAAATACTCAAAAGAACTGTAAATCGAGTGGTAGGGCTTGTTCCTAGGAGGCAGATGAAGTATAAAAAGTAACCAAATATATAATACAGATATCTAAGTGAATAATTATGTCATTTACTAAGGAAAGGGATATAGGTTGATATTGGACATATTTCAACCACATATTTTAGGCAGAAATATTATGCTACATAATTACTGGACAAGATATTAATTCCCCCGTCCTATTTTTCTCTTCTTTTTTCTTTTTTTTGTCTTCTCTTCTCTCCTCTCGTCTCTTCTCTTCTCTTTTCTTTTTACTTTGAGGGAGAGAGTGGGGTGGCAGGGGAGAGGGGCAGAGAGAGAATTGAGGGGCTCAATCTCACAACCCTGAGATCATGACCTGAGCCGAAATCAAGAGTCGGATACTTAACTCACTGAGCCAAGTGGGCGCCCCACCCTCTTCCTATTTCTTACCTAATTTTAAGCTGTCTTCTGCTTGTAAATTTAGTCTGCTCAATGATCGATGGATTCAAAATTTAAGGCTAAAAACTATTAGATATTTTCTCTCTTGTTATCTTTTAAAAAGCAGTCTGTAGATTTAATTACTATTTTTGTTAATGTAGGGAAAACACCTGTGCTGGTATGGAAGGATTAGGAAGTCCAAATTATAAAAGTTACATAAAAACAACAATTGGTGCAAAGTAAACCTTCTCATCTGTGGCATGCCATTTTTACCTTAATGCTTGAAAGCTGATGATTAGAATAATTGATTCTCTGCATATGCACTTAATTGCAATATTTCATATTGAGCTGACTATTAGATTGGCATTTTGTAAAATCTTTCATTTGCAGATTGTAAGCTTTTAAATGCTGTGCTCCCATCTGTCAACTTCAAGTCCATCCAGTCTATATCCTTTTTAAGTGGTGTTAACACAACTTCATTACATAGTGATATATGCTATACAAATGTTAATTATGTGTTTGACCTTGTTAATGACATGGCAGTGTTACAATTTTGATTTGCTTTTAAAAACTATAGATAAGACAAATTATGTAAAAGGATATAGGAAAGAATCATTTATGTAATTAGATCCAAACTCATTTAAACACATAAGCATAAAATGTCCCTAACATGTTATTAATTTATTCAATCTATTTTTAGGAGAAAGCAATAACATTCATAATACATTATTAATTTTTTATTTCATATACTATCATTCTTATGTGCTAATTAAGGGAAAACTAATATAATAACATGACATTATTTCAAGGTACATCAAAAATAATGTTATGTGTTTTACTAAGTAAAATTCATTCTTCATATGCAGTCCCTTTTTGTGAGAAAGGATAGTAAGCACAATACTTTGAAATTGATTATTATCAGAGTTGTGTCTATTAATATTAAAATATAACAGTCAATAAATTCTGCACACTTCTAGATTTAAGCTATTCACATGTCTTGTCATACAATAATTGACATAATGATAATGTGAGAAGAATCAGAGAGAGAGAAAGAAAGAACCAGAAACTGTAAGGTAGCAATTTTCCCAGTAAAAAAAAGAAATCAACTGGAATAGATTCACTAGTATTTTATGTGCCACCTCCTTTTAATAAGATCACATTTTCAGAAAATCCAATCTGCATAGATTTGGTAAAACACAGGGCTATTAAAGTCACTAAGCTGCAGCCTTCCTGAATGACCAACACAGCTAGAGAGAAAACAAACAAAAAAGCCTAAGGAAACAGTTGTCTGCAACAGAAGAAACAGAATCATTACAAAACAAAAAAGCATTCTATAGAAATATTAAGAGAGCAGAAATTACTGGCAGAGCATAAACTACATACAGGGAATATTTATTGTCATGAATATTCATGCCACGTATTCCATATGTAAGAGTGCCTTGAGGCTTGTGGCATTGTAACCAACAAGGTGAATCCTGAGAAGAAAACCTCAAGTAAAAACTAAATTTGCACTGAGGAAAGAGAATAGTTGTGGAAGAAAGGAGGATATATTTTTGACAAGTGACACAGATCAGCGTGTAGTGTCCTGTAATAATGGGTCTTGTGATGGGCCATTCATTGTGCCTTGTATATGCCCAGGTCAATGCAGAAGGGGCCATGCTGGAGGAGACAAGTGGAGCACCGGGTGAGCTGGTATCCGCTCTCTCCTCCACTCAGTGCCAGAACTTATGCTAGAAACGTATTTGTAGTAAAGTTTTTTATTTTATTTTTTTAAAGATTTTATTTATTTATTAGAAAGAGGGACAGCGAGAGAGGGAACACAAGCAGGGGGAGTAGGAGAAGGAGAAGCAGGCTTCCCGCGGAGCAGGGAGCCCGATGCAGGGCTCGATCCCAGGACCCTGGGATCATGACCTGAGCAAGGCAGATGCTTAACAACTGAGCCACCCAGGCGCCCCACGTATTTGCAGTAAAGTTTTAAAACAATTCACAACACCTCCTTCTGGAAGATAACTTGCTTTGAATACTGCTATGTATATTTCAGTAGGCAGGCAGTGAAAGTTTAAAGAAACAGATAAATGATTCTGAAGAATAACTATTATATAAACAAGCAATATTTGACTCTAAATTTTCTTTATTTTGTGTCAATTTGTTAATTGGGAAACTGACCTATTTTTCCTTATTATGCAGAAAAATACACTAGTTTCTTTTATTTTATATTATTTTTATACTTTTTGTGATGCTTGTACTCTAAATAATAGCTACTTTAATTCTAAGTTATATTAGTTTATAAAATTACTAAGTACTCTGGTTGTTTATGAGCAGGATAAAAGTTAAACTTCGTGATTTTGAGAATATGCTGCAAATGTGCAAAAACCATCATTATTTTTCAACTGTTTCTTATACAACGTTAGAATAATATCAATGTATCTTAGAACTTTTACAGTCTGTATAGACAAGTTTTAATTAATAATATAGAATAAAGACATGAATCATGAACTTAAAGATTATTCATTCAAGAAAGAGAAACTTTTCATGTTAGGAGCCAGCCCTGTATTAGGAGCTGAGAAGAGAATCATAAATAAAATGCTGACCCTGCTTTTGGGAATCTCAAATCAGCTTAATAACTAAGCACAACACACATATTTCTGGCCTTCATTAAGTTGGATGAAACACACATCTTACAACATTGGTGAAAACTTTTATTCATGGCAGAGAGAGGTTCTGTATATACACAGGATAGAAGGGTTAATTAAACCTTTTAAAAGAAAACAGTAAGCCCATAAAGATGATGCATTACAAAAACACTTGAGTATGAGATATAGAAATCACATTAGAGGCATAGCAGTGCAGATGTGGGAGCTGAAGTACCAAAAAAAAAAATACCATTAATTACAAAAAAAGATATATATGGTATAACATTATGTGTGACTCTTAATTTTAGATTTTGTACTTTAGAAGATTATAATACTAAGGGTAGTATTAAAAAAAGCAGGTGTGTGCATACAACCCTCTGCCTTTTACAAGAACCTTGAATCTCTTCTTTGGCAAGGATGTCAAGGAATTGGAAATTATGGAGTGCTAGTGAGGGGAAATGAATCTTAGAAGCCTATCATAAAAGTGTGCCCCACTTATGAGGGACCGAGAGCCTTACCTTAGGACAGCACTCCAAGCTTTTCTTCCTGTATGATGTTCAAGTTATTTACTGGGTCATGAACTAGAGAATATTCTGCAGATTAAGTGGGGTTTTCAGAGTCTTCAATAATAAAATAATTTGTTATTGTTTAATAAATAAATAATAAATAAATAAATAAATAAATAAATAAATAAATAATTTGTTATTGTTATGCAGGATCAAGCACCATATATATATTTTTCTTTTTTTTTCCTTCTCAACAGTTTCCACACATGGCAGAAATATATATGGGAGAAAATCACCCTTTCATGATCTCTAGTGCTTTGCCTTCTTAAAATAGTTCATCTTAAAATAGTTTATTTTAGGGCATCTGGGTGGCTCAGTTGGTTAAGTGTCTAGCTTTGGCTCAGATCATTATCCCAGGATCCTGGGATCAAGCCCCACATCAAGCTCCCAGGGAGCCTGCTTCTCCCTCTCCCTCTGCCCCCCACTCGTGCTTGCTTTCTCTCTCTCTAGTGTTCTCTCTCTCTCAAATAAATAAATTAAATCTTTAAAAAATAATTTATTTTAAAGAGTATTTACAAAATAACACAAAATCAACAGTGAGTCCAGAAATTTTTTGGGTTATTCTTCATGATATAATCACTCATGGAAGTTTGGTTTAGGTTACCATCATACAAAATATCTAACTTTATTTAATGCTCCCAGAAAAACATTTTTAATGGTCAAGCTAGCTCATGTCACTGAGTGGTAGAAACCATGATGAATCAGATCCTTGTCTTTTGTTATACCTAAAAGAGAAAACACCTAGAAAGAGGTTGCTAAAGAAAAAAAAAAGTCAAATTTCTCTAAAAGCGTAAAAGGAGAAAGATCTTCACAGAAATTTAAGGATTGCTCAAAATATTATTGACCTCAAGGGGAAGATTCTTTGTTGTTTTTGCTACTTAAGTTTAAAAGAAATAATACATTAGAAGGGTGCACTACTCATAGAGATTTGGGAACTTTTTTTAGCAATCAAAAAATTTGAAAGAAAGGGACATTTTCTAGAAGAATGAATTGATCTAAAAATTTCTTTTCTAGAGTCATTAGGAAATATGTATCAAGAATCCTAAAGAAATTCAAACTGTTAACCCTAGGATGTTAAGGAAACAATTTAGAATTGCATGGGAAAATAAACAACTACATATACTGAGTTTATATTTATAATAGGGAAACTTGATTATAACATATATCCATTACCATCTCGTTTTTAAAGACTATTTAAGGTTAGAGAAAAACATTTCTCTGGCTACCTCTGATTCATAGAGGTAAACTGTTAAACTATATGTAATATAAAAACATTTCCATATATAACATGAAAGATTGGAAAGATACACACCAATATAATAAGGAGGTTCTGTTTAAGTGGTAGCATTGTGTGTTATGGATAATTTTAATTTTCTTATTTATACTTTTCACATTTTTAAGATTTCCTATATTTTACAAATCCAGTATTGTTTATCCAGTTTATCCAGTGCTTGCTAAATGCCTAGCAATGTGCTGGGAACTTCAGTCAAAATGGTGAAAGGGAGCTAATTATATTTGGGATGAAAATGTACTACTTCTAAATATTATATTAGCAATTATCTTTAGTTATAACTAAAATCTGGTTTGTATTTCAAAAGTGTATCTGTGTGTTGCTATTAAGTTTTTTGCAATAATTGACCTGAATTCAATTAATTGTGACAGAGTCCAGTGCTTTTTTAAAGAATGATTGATGTAGAGCATAAGAAATGACCTCCCATTTGCAGAAGTGGTATTATTATGAAATAACTGAAAACAATCCCCAAAATGGACAGAAATTTGGTATTACAGAAAGCAGTACAAGTGAAATAAATGTTTGAGGGTTTTTTTGTTTTGTTTGTTTAATTATAAAGCTAAGTCTTTGGGAGAAGCTGAGCGTTAGTAATTTTAAAAACTCTTTTTTCATTATTTTGATAAGTTAAATTTCCTATTTTCATTGCCATAAAAGATGTATCCTTCTAAATAAGCCTTCTTTTGTGAAACGCAGTTTAGTTCTGCACAATAATCCGAACCCAGCAAAGCACACATGTAAAAGCACCTTTATGCATTTCCCTTACTTGCCTCATTAGACTCAGCATTCAAAAGAGATCAATGACTTGGCTGAATTGACAAAATATGCTTTTTCCCTTTTGCTGATGTGCTGTCTAAGACAGAAAATATTGCTTTCTTTTTTTCCCCATTCCTCTAAAGCATTTCAACTTTCATTTCTGTAAGTGTTATCACATTCGACGACTTCAACACACTCTCCATTTCACTAGCAATCTGTTAGTGATCTGCCCCTTTCATCTCTCCACAGATTTGTCCTAATGAAATCATTATGGCTGAACTGTTGGTTTTCATCCGGCTTTATTCCATCTCTATACAGTAATAATGATCTCATTTTATTCTCAGAAATACTGACACGCAGCCATAGTTTTAAGTCATTATTTTTATGTTTCTTAAAAGAAAAGTAATTGATTCTCTAAATATTTTGTTTTGTGTGTTTATTGAAGGTGAATACAAGGCAGTAATGCTGCATTTATTCTGAAAGGTGGTAGAATGGAGTGGTTATTAGATACCTCTGGATTCAGAGTGAGCTAGGTTCAAATCTTCTGTCTGCTACTTAGGAACTCTGATCTTAACCATGTAGCTTATTTCATTAAACTTCTGCTATTTCTAGGTCTGTTATGAGTATTAAATGGAAAAAAATGTGTATAGAATAATTAGCTGAGTATCCAGTAGATGGATGCCAAGCTAGATGCTTCATAGGAATAGAGCCTGCTCTTACGACCCAAGGTCATTATTATGGATGCATGCATTTAAGCCATGCTCCAATAACTAGTATGGGTGCATGCATGCATTCTTACTCATCTTTGTATGTCAGTATCAACTTAACTCTTTTTTGTATCTTCACCCCTCATTGATCTTTAATGAACTTAAAAACACATACTCATATTTACATAAAGAATATTTTAAAGAAATATGAATAGTATATTGAAGATGAGCTTAAGGATCTGGTTTAAGGACGGAGGCATCAGGATGCTTATAAACTCTTTTCATGTAAATGTAATTTTTTTCTCTCTATAATCTCCCCAAATTTTCTGTTGCCCTTTTGTAATCTCTTCCCACCCCCCACCCCCCTCATCTCTACCTTACCCCACTCCTATTCCTTAGACATTCACTGATGGGCTTTCTGTCAAAATAGATCAGTTTGCATTTTCTAGAATTTTATATAAATGGAATCATATAGTATCTACCTTTGTCTGACTTATTTTGCATGATCATTTTGAAATTCATCCTTGTATGATGACATATCAGTAGTTCATTTTAAGGTTGAAATAATATTCTTCTGTGGGATATAACATCATTTGTTTATTCATTTACCTGTTGATGAAGATTTGGATTGCTTGCAGTTTTTGGTCATTGCATTTTGATCAGCTGCTATGAAGATTTGCATACCAGTCTTTATATGAACATTCGTTTTCATTCTCTTGAATAAAAAAAAAAGGAATGGTGGAAATGGACTGGCTAGATTCTATGGTAATTTTTAAGAAACTGTCAAACTGTTTCTGCAGTGGTTATACCATTTTACATTCTTACCAGTGTATAAAAGTATTTTGTATAGAATTGGCAATATTTCTTTCTTAATGTTTATAGAATTTACCAGTGAAGACTTCTCATTATGGAGTTTTCTTTGTGGAAAGGATTTTAGCTATTTAGCAAATTTTTTAATAGTTAAAGGACCTGTCATCTAATTATTCTTGAATGAGCTTTGTTAGTGTTTGTGTTTCAAGGATTTTTTCTTTTCATGTAAGTTCACAGAGTTGTTGATGATATTTTCTTACTATGCTTTCAATAATGGGGTCACCTCACTATTTCTTATATTGATAATTTGTGGCTTTTTCTCTCTTTTTTAGGATCAATCTGACTAGAGGTTTATGAATTTAATTGTCTTCTACAATAACCAGCTTTGATTTTATTGATGTTTTCCCCCTGGGTTTTCTATTTTCTACTTCATGGGTTTTCATTCTAAGCTTTATTTTTCTGTCAGCTTATTTTAGATTTAATTTGTTCTTCTTTTTCTTGTTTCTCAAGGTGGAAACTGAGATGATTGGATTGAGAGATTTTATTTTCTCACGTAAACATTTAGCGCTGTAAATTTGCCCCTCAGTACTACTTTAGTAGCATCATCCCACAATTTTGATATATTTTTTCATTTTTATTCATTTCAGAATACTCTTTGATTTCTTTTTCTATTAATTCTTTTGCCAGTGTGTTATTTATAAGTGGGTTTTGTTTCTTTGTTTTTAGTTTGCACATAATGAGGGATTTTCGGATACTTTCTCCATGGCTGTCCACTGCTCTACTTTCATCTCATTTACATGGTTTACAGTGAGAAACCTGCTGTTACCCTTACCTTTGTTACTCTTGATGTAATATGCATTTTTGTTCTCCGGTTGCTTTGGATATCTTCTTTTTTCAGTGGTTTGGAACAATTTTATTATGATATACATTGATTTTTTTTTTTTTGTGTTTCTTGTGCTTGGGGTTTGTTGAGCTTCTTGATCTATGTGTTTTATTTTTTCTAAAAGAAAATCTAAATGTTATTTTTAAAAATACTTTTCTGGTCTCTCTCTCCCCTCTGTTTGGTATTCCAATTATTTGCACAGTAGACTGCTTTTAAAGTTCTTCCACAACTCACTGATGCTCTTTTTTTATCTTTAATTTTTTTTCTCTCTGTTTCAGTTTGGATACTTTCTCTTGCTGTGTCTTCAAATTTACTACACTTTATTTTGCTATGTCAAATCTGCCATCAGTCTTATTTAAATGTAAATATTTTGGTTTTCCTCTCTAGAAGTGTGATTTGTGTCTTTTAAAACTTTCCATCTTAACTTTTGAACATATGGAGTTGATAATGTCTGTTTTATGCCCTTATTAAGTCTGTTATCTGTGTCAGTTCTGAATTGATTATGATTCATCGATCTCCTCCTTATGGCTTGTGTTTTTCTACTTCTTCGTGTTTCTGGTTATATTTTGTTGGAAACCATGCATTGTAAATTTCATCTGTTAGGTGGTGGATATTTTTGTATACTGCATATTTTTGTGTTTCAGTTTGTATTCTTTAGCATTGTTCTTGGTCATAATTTAGTTACTTGGAAACAGGTTGATCATTTTGTGTCCTAGTTTTAAGATTTGTTAGTGGGACAAGAGCAGTGTTTAGTCTAAGGACAGGTGTTTCTCACTACTGAGACAAAATGATAGGGAGTACTGTCAATGCTTTGTGAATAAAGTTTCCCAGTCACCTAGTGAGAAAAATACAGGATTCCTAGCCTTGTGTGACTGCTGTGAACTGTTTCCTCTAATCTTTTCAGTTGATTATTCCCTTGGCCTTAGGCAGTTTAGTTACACACGGACTGGATAGTATTCGCTTGAATACTCAAGGGGAATGCCCTGCATCCACATTTCTCTTTGTGCCTTGCTCTCCACTCTGATTCTCTGTCCTGCACACTCTGGCTCCCTTGATCTCCTAAGATCTCAATTTGTAACAGTCCCATGGCTCCGTTTGGGTTTCCCTTTACTGCTCCTTAGCATGGAAATTCTTTCAAGGCACTAAGCTGAAGCAGTTGTAGGGCTCAGTTAGTTTGTTTCCTATGTCTCAGGGTTCATTGTCCAATAGTGTGTTCAAAATCATTGTTTTATATATTTTGTTGATATTTTTTTTAGGTGGAAAATTAAATCCAGTTTGTGTTCTCTATCTTGTAGACCTGGTTTTGAATCTGTCATTTGCTTGCTCATTTGTTTGTTGCATTTGAAACCAGGACAAGTGGAATTTTATTATATTCTGCTTTGTTGGTCATTGGTATATGTTGTAAATATTAGCATCTTCTAGTAATGTTGTAGGCATTAGATTGCTTTTTGTTACTTGAAGTGTGGGCAGTACTTATATTTTAACCTATGATGGCCAATTTTTATAAATTAATGAATAAATGTAAAGTAAGATGTGAGTAGTATGGGAAACATTAAATTACCCACAGCATATAAATAGAATTGGAATTTTTAAAAATTAAGTTTTTGGAATGTCATAAAAAATCTGAACCTGGGATTTTAATGTATCAAATATATAGAAATATAATGGAGACTTCACTCAAATATTGTGATTCTTCTGATGACCTAAGTATATTAAATGATATAAAAATGTGTACATAATTTACCAAATATTTCATTTCTATTGAGAAATTTGATATTAGCCACTGACAAAATAATCCTCAAGTAAATATAGAAAATGTCTGATACCACCTGAATTATTAATAGCAAACATTCTCATTCTTTGATGTAGGAAAAGCATGTTAGACAGACTCTGGAACTTAATAGAGACAGTGGCGGAGAATCTACAAATAGTGAACACAACCACAAAGTACAAAATAGTTGTTATATCCACCCGGTCAGATTTTTAAAAAATTAAACAGATAATAGCTCTGACTATAATATTTTAAGATAAAGAAAATATTAGGAAATATATATGACCACATTTAAAAAAAAAAAAAGTCCTTTTCCCTAAAAAGGAAACTCTTCAGCCATTTCATCTATTTTTACTCATTTAAATTTGTTCAAAAAAACAAGTGTTCATCTGTATTTCTTTAACATATTATTTTAGAAAAGCACAGATGATGTTTGGCACTCTTAATTTTCCAAGCCAAGAAGTAGTCTACTTAAAACTGGCTTCAGGTTTCTTTTTTGTTGTATATTTTTACTACATTTTCATAGCATGTTCTGCTTAAAATACAAACACACAGATGGCAAGATACTGTTACCAGCCATAAGGTTGAAGTATGTTTGTGTGTGTTGGTTGGAAAATATCTATAAAATGAAGTACTTGTAGACACTAAACAAAATCCACTCTCTCTAGATATTTTATAATATAGCTACATATGGAGCACTTTAATGACCACAATATATGCTTCTAAAATTAGGCTTGTTTACTTCAGTGAAAAATTATATGGCCTTTGGAGAACAAACCCAACTTGCCTCCAATTTTTCAGCAACATGAAAGAAAGGATTTCGCTAACTGTAACCTAAGGAAATGAAAGGAAAAAAAAAAAGGAAAGGTTTTGGAATTGAAGCTATTTGATATAATTTGTAATATATACTAAGTTTTTGGTATTATTCATGCATTTATTTTATATAGATGTAGTGACTTTCAGGCAGATGCCTATATTTTAAAAGGAATCAATTTTCTTAAGCCTGATAATAAAACATGACAAAAAATCTACTATCTTCTTGTATGCATTCCTTCCCAATTCATTATTAATTATTACAATGCAAACAGAGAGAGTTTTTTTAACAGAGAGAGTTCTAATGAAGAAGCTATTTTTGTTCCTAAAATAGAAAATTGATTAATTTAAGCATTTTGGTTGCAAGATTCTAAACATGTAGGTTGTTTCAAAATGATTTAACTAAAAGAGGAAGGAGAAAACTATACTGTATAAAAGACATGCTAACTTCCAGAGAAATCTATCAGGATAAAATGTGTGCTCCAGATATAATACATTGGTAAATTAGATATAGAGAGCTAATTGATTTAATGGTTGACAGAGGGACTAAACTGAGAAATTCAGTGGAAATAGCAGATTCAGTCATTTGAGGTGTACCACTGAAACATGAAAAAAATCATACCAGTTATATTTGCTAAAAAATAATATCAGTTTACATTTAAACATCTTATTTGATATGGTACTCACAAATATTTTAACAGGGAACTCTTCATTTTTTTAACTTTTCATTTTTAATCCAAATATTTCTCTTTGTCTCACCAACATTTCAACCATGGTTTCAATTTCTTTGATTATATCAATTATGCCTACGTGTGTTTAAGGGACAAGTTTCATTCTAAAAATAGGAAATTATTTACTTCTTTATAATTAACTTCTTCCTTGTTTATTCCTTTTATCTCAGATTTTAGTTTTATACAATTCTTTGCATTTTAGCTGGCCTCCAGTAACTAAAAATTGTTAATATATGACTAACTAGATGTATTTTAGAACAAAAAAATAAATGCTATGTCATTTTGACGTAGTCAATGGACAGTTGCTTAATTGTATCTGGAGGTAATAATTCTGTTTATTAAAATGCATGTTGTTCCTTTTTTTCTTCAAGTTATTTTTTATGGATTGGGATCTTGGAAGAAGTATATATTAAACCTGTTTATTGCTATTTACCCCACATATTTTTTTTTCTCCTAAGCTAAGTAAATGGCTGTGAAAATCAGCTTGCAGTTTAAATGATGTATTTCTATTTAATTACAATTCAATGATAAATGTTAATTGGTAACAAAAATCAAAATCAAAAGTCATGTATTTGTTTTGCTTTGTTTGCCTTATCTGTGCTCTCCCAGAATCAGAGAAGTGGTTGGGGCACATCATTCTTACATTGCATTTTTCTTTTCTTTGCCCTCTGTCACTTATCAGACTCAGGCAACACAGTCCAACTTGGGAATCCAACAGTCAGGGGCCTCAAAATGTAATAAAAGCCTTACAAGTAAGTGAAACAGGAGGTTTTATATACGAAATGAAGAACATTTAGAAATTTCACCTGTAGCTGCTGAAATTCTACCATTAGACATTGTTTTGGGTAAATTGTTGCCTTTCCCCACCTCCTTTCCATAGGACTTTCCTTACAGGACTCCACTCAATGAAATTAATTTTACTTTAGAATGAACTTATTTATCATACTGTTTTCTTTGTGACAAAAGAAACCAAGAGAGCATGGCAAGGGGAGACTCATTAGGAGGTAAAAGGAGGTGCTTTTAGCCAGAAAGAATAGGCAAACTTTGCTTTTTCATAATTTTGTGAAATCATCTTTCTTATATGACTTCAGTTTGGATTATAATCTTTTCCTACCTTGATGCTGTAAAACTGAGATTAATTTGTGGATGCGATGAGGCTATAAAGTCAGAAATCCTGTGCAAGAGAGGAGGGCATCTCCTCTGCAGCTAGTGAACAGTTTCTACTTCATTCTACTGTCTATAATCCTGACTCAAAAAAGAAAAAAAAGACTCCCAAAATTAATATATTTATTTAGTTTGTGTCATGTAAATTAACCTTAAATTAACTATGTTTTTCCTCATAAATATGTGGTGGTCTCTTTTAAATAAGCCTGTGCATCATTATTTTTACCATCATGATCAACCTCATTATTAATAGTGAATTTTGCATCCATTTTTGGAACAGCACTCATTGATTAGTCAGCCTCTGCCTGATCCATGGGGGTAGGCAGCCTCTCTGACAATGACCATAACCCTCATAATACCCCTAGCCAATTGTTCAGGAAGTCATTCCCTCCCAATTTCTGCAATGAGCAACTTATTCCCTAAAGTGTGAGATTTGATTACCTTTTCTCAGCATGCATTCAGACAAATGTTATTATTGGTCATAAAATTATCCAGCCCAGTGACCTATGGTGACAGTGAATTTCACAAGGTGACTGCCTGCTGAGTGAAGCATCTCCTTTTATTTGTTCTAAATATTTTATATTATGGAGCTTGAAAATAAAGGGAGTAACTTCAGATCTTTAAATACAGTGACACTGGCCTTCTAGGTTGGCAGGATTTTCACATATATTTTTCTCAGCTTGCCTCCATGGAGTAGGATTGTCAAATTTTGCAAATAAAAATACTGGATTTCCAGTTAAATTTGAGCTGATGATAAAAATGATCTTATTGTAAGTATGCTCCAGACAGTATTTGGGACATCTTTATGCTAAAATTTGAAATGTATTGTTTATCTGAAATTAAAGCTCAACAAGGTGTTTTGTATTTTATATACCAACCTGCTCTTGAGTGATTCATTTCACCTTCACTTTGCCAAAACCATTTGTATTGCTATAGGTTGTCTCTATCTAAATCGCTGATTCAATTACCTTCCTTTAGGTGTTGTGTAAAAAGAAATGTGGCAGTTTGTCTAAAATTCTCCTTTGAATCACTCCGAAGGTAACTAGGATGGCATGCTTGCTGGAAATATGTTCAGTTCAAACCCCAGTCTATTTGTTAAAAAAAAAAAGAAAAGAAATGGGCAAGAGCAAGTCAAATAAATATTTTTTTCTTTTAATAGATTCTTTTAGACAGACACGGAAGTATTGCCTCTGAGTAAAAATGTCCATTTCCCTTTGCTCCCCTCGTAGAACTATTCTCATGCATGGATTTGTATGTAAAATTCATAAGTGACTGCTGATCTGGGCCCTGTTGCATCACTGAATCTAGATTTAACTGTTGTCTGAATGCAGTTGTCACCATAGGGAAATCTGTGTAGCACTGGAAAGGTCACGAGAGCACCTGCCCGGATGTTAGCAGATGGTGATTCTTTACGCTGGAACGGTGGCTGGTAGAGATTATTTGTGGAAAAAAATCCACTCATACAGTAATCCCCTCCTTATCCCCAGGGGCTATGTTCCAAGACCCCCCAGTGGATGCCTGAAACCAGGGATAGTACCAAACCCTGTATATACTATCTTTTTTTCCTGTACATACATACCTGTGATTAATAACAATAACTAATAATAAAATAGAACAACTGTAACAATATACTGTAATACAAGCTGTGTGAATATGATCTCTCTCTCTCTCAAAATATCTTATTGTACTGTACTCAACCTTCTTTTTGTGAGGATGTGAGATGATAAAATGCCTACCTGATGAGATGAAGTGAGGAGATTGATGTAGGCACTGTGACTTCGCTTTAGGCAACCACTGACTTTCTGACATACCATCAGAAGGAGGATCTCCTTGCTCCCGGTCTACAGTAGACTGCAGGTAGCTGAAGCTGTGGAAAGTGAAGCCACGGATAAGGGAGGCTACTGTGTATACTCTTAGAGGAAGTTGCTGAGCAAGGCAGTTCACTGGGTTGGTACTCTGCGAGAGTGAATAAACCGGTGTGCAAACATTACCTACCTCACCAGAAAAAGATGGAAATTTTATTCTACTTGAGCAAAATCCTGTAGGCCGAACACTTGGAGTGATGAAATTCCATACATACCAATGGGGGAGAAAATGTATTTCAATGACTGACCATAAACCCCTTGAAACATGGCTAGAGATCTTTCGATAGTGACCGCCAGACCACAGTAACTGTTTATGGCATTGTCAGTGTAAAGGAAGAGGCACTATAGAGCCTCTTTGGAACATGGCAATGCAGATATTCTTAAAATTCTCTAGGGAAATCCAGACGCCTCAGTGTAATTTTCCTGGGTGTGTTCCACATATCAACTTTAGGTATAATCGAAGAAAACAATAATTACTCTGAGCAGAGGATGCCGACTACTTCATGAACATACAACATAGTAATGCCTCAAAGTTAGACCCAAGGGAAGGCACAGTTGGGTCCCTGATCACATCTTTTGTGTGAAACTCAGGAATCCTATTTTGCTTTGAAACTATAGAATTCTATTTTAGAATGAAAAAAATAGTTATAAAAATGAACAATGTATCATGTGTATAGTGGTGGATGTTATTGGAAAGAGATGAAAAGCAGACTGACACCATCGCTTTCCGTGCAGCTCGTGTGATGAAGAGGCTGAGGTGCCCATCATGCTGTGTAGAGCAGTGTGCAAAAGATTTTAGATAATCGTACTTGTCTTCTACAGGAGGTCACCATCTACCACCAGAGCGTGGGGAATTGCAGAGTCAAAAGAAGGCCTTAGAAACAGATAACTAAATCCGTCAAAAGTTTCAGAATAAATGAAGTGGGAGAAAAATTTTTACTTTGGCATATTTTCCCCTTGTTTACGAAACACAGTGATGATAGCCACTCTCCATTAAGGGCATGCTTAGTCTTTGTATACATTATCTCTACTGTCCCTGTCATTGTTGGCCATAATGCCGATAGAGATGAAGTATCGGATTGTGATTCCTGTTTTATAAATAGGTACTTGTTTGAGTTCATGTATCACATTACAGGATCAAGGGCAAAAAGAGTAGAGAACCAAACCAAACTAAATAAAAAAACATGTTCTTCTTACTATACCCTCCAACCAATAGTTCTGTACAGGGGGTAATTTTAATCCCTCAGAGTAGATTTGGTAGTGTCTGGGTTTCCATGGTAGTGTCTGGGGAAGGGAAAAAGAAGTGTTAGTCACCTAGTAGACGGAGGTCTAGATGCTGCTAAGCATCCTACCACGTGCAGAAACATGCCCACAACAACAAAAAATTATTGGACCCAATTGCCAATGTTGAGTAACACTGATTTAGAATAAGCAGTCTGCTCAACTACTGTGGTACTATGTTATTTTATCCTTTAAATAAGAATGTTCTCTGTTATATTCAGAATTACTTAGATAATGGGCCACAGTAACCAAGAGCTCCAATATTCCTGCTATTCTAACTACGAGGTGGGAGGATTTGGGTAAATCTTTCCAAGATACAGATTTGGTTCTATTGTAATTCAACCATTTTTATGATGCATTTGCTTTTTCCAAGGAAATGGGTGAATTATAAATAAATAAAATTCCCGAGATTCTAATAGCCATCCTCATCAGGTCAGATGCACACATATGCACACATAAGCACACACATGCACAACTCATGCTTTTCTCAAACTTAGAGGCTTCGGTATCATTCTAGATACCTAGGCTCAAAATTATATAGCTATTCATCCTATCCCTCAGGCAATGAACGTTATTGTCAGTGGTCTTGTTTTAGAGCCTTATTACATCTTACCTGTTTTTTTTTCAAAAGCCTCTCCTTTTATCCAGTCCTGTCTGTGCATACAAAATCTTAACTCTGGCATTCCTTGGTTTAACACGCCAAACACACAAACAAAAGAAACAGTTTGTCTCTGGATTAGTTTCAGCTGTGAGTGGCACACAACCCAACCCAACAGTGACTAGAGCAGATCAGAGCCCTGGCCCACAAAGTTTTTAGGATTCCAGACTACTTCTAGATCACTATTTTGTTATCCCTACAGCATAGGCTTCATCTCATGGTCCAAGATGGATAGTTCAGGTCAGCCTCTGATCCATGTAGAGGCAGCAAGGAGGAGGGGAGGGCAAAGAAGGGCATGGCCTCCTTCTCTGAGGACACATTTTAGAATTTACACAAAGAAGATAAGGATAAGGTATCATTCCTAGTAACTAAGTCAGATGATGGCATGCACCTGCAGAAGAGGCTAGGAGCCTAGATTTTTATCATCGCCCCATAACTTCCCATTACTTCAAACATCATCTCCACCTGCCACTGGTGCTTTCAATACCTTTGGATCTGCTGGATCAGGTGGCCCAGCAGCTTGGACCTGTTGCAGAGCTTTCTCTTGTCCTGGGACCCTCTCAAAACTAGTAGCTTTTTGGGTGGCTTGGTAAATGGGTGAGGGCAACACACTCAAATGAGGACTATGCTGCCTTTGAATTCCAAAGAGATCTCCTTCAAGACACACATAATAGCTCTCTGGTCATGGGTGCAATGTTTTGGCTGAGAAGTTGAGTCTGTACCTTGTCCAGTAATATTAGGAGTAACCAGCCAATCTTACTATATTCATTATTTTGCCACATATGTTTGAAAGTATTAGATACACAGTCAACTAGATCTGTGCTTTTTATAGTTGGTTGATTACGAGTATGCAATGGTGATGTTTTGTCAGTCTGTATTGTGAGATTACACCATGGACTATCAGTGTCCTCTTTACTGCTGGATATAGAGTCATTAGCATCCTTAAGTTTTATCACATTAGAGCTCTAGAAACCTTAGAATGAATTCAGAAAACTTATCCTTAACATTCTTTTTCTGTAGAACCACTTTCAGTACCAAATAGGGTTCTCCAGAGATACCGAACCAATAATATATACATTTAACCCTTCAGCAATGTGGGATTAGGAATGCCAAACCCCTGTGCAGGTAAAATCCATTTATAACTCTGGACTTCCCAAAAAGTTAACTACTGATAGCCTACTGTTAATCAGAAACCTTACTAATAGCATAAACCATTAACACATATTTCATATGTCATATGTATTATATCCTATATTCTTACAAATAAACTAAGCTAGAGAAAAGAAAATTTTATTAATAGAAGTATAAGGAAGAAAAATACATTTACAATATTGTATTTATAAAAGAAATATCTGCATGTAAGTGGACCTGCACAGTTCAAACTGTGTTGTTCAATAGTCAACTGTACACATTTGTACATATGTATATATATAGTGATTTATTATAAGAAATTGGTTCCCAAATTATAGAGGCTGGCAAGTCCCATGATCCATGGTCAGCAAGATGGAGACCCCGGAGAGCCATGGTGTAATTCCAGTCTGAATCCTGTCGTTGGCTTGAGACCCAGGAAGAGCTGATATTTCAGTATGAATCCAAAGGCAAAAACAAACAACCAAAAAACCAAAAACTGATGTCCCAGCTCCCGGGCATTCAGGCAGAAGGAGTTTTCCTTGCCTCTGGGAGGTTCAGCTTTTTTATTATATTCGTGCTTTCAACTGTTTGGATGAGGCCCACCCACATTAGTGAGAGCAATTTGCTTTACTCAGTCTACGGATCTAGATGTTGATCTCATTCAGAAACTCTCTCACAGACATACCCCAGAATAATGTTTGGCCAAATGACCAAATAAGCACCCTGTGGCCCAGTGAAGTTGACCCATAAAATGAACTTTCACACTCCCATTGTAGAAGTTTCTGCTATTGCTATAAACCTTTCTTTTATTGGTTTTAACTACTGATGCTTATTGACTGAGTTAATTATTCCATCAAAGGGAAAAAATGTTTACTTGTTTATTTTTCAATATACTTTCTCTGAAGAAGAGAATTTTCTCTTATCAGCTAGTGCTTTTAGGTTATTCTGAAATGCCCATCACTTGGAAAACAGAGGATAGATGTTTAACTTTTCCTTCTATTTGCTTTGTCTTAGCAGAAGGAATTCATTCCCTACTTATGTCCAGTGGGGTTCAATGAGTTGTTTTTGCCTTTTTTTTTTTGTTTTCTCTTTGTCTTTTAAATAAAGGATATTTTTAAAACTCCTAGGTTTCATTAATCAGTGTTTCAATCAGTTGTATTTATCACTGGTTTTTTTTCTGCTTAAATTGTTTTTATTTTAAAGATTTATTTATTTATTTATTTGAGAGCAAGAGAAAGAGAGAGGGTGCGTGCTCACGCCAGATGGGGAGGGTGTCACTGAGGGAGAGAAGCAGATTCCCTGCTGAGTGCAGAGCCCTACAGGGGGGCTGATCCTGAGATCATGACCTGAGCCAAAATCAAGTGTCAAACCCTTAACTGAGTGAGTCATCCAGGTGCCCCTCTGCTTAAATTGTTTTATCTTTGGCTAGAGTGAGTCCCATAATATGGCTTCTCTGTATGTGTGTGTGTGTGTGTGTTTGTTTTTTTCTGCATAACCTACTGGTCTTTGCAAGTGTTGCATGTTTTCTGGAGCAACAGTATTTACAAATTTTATATATTCTCTGTCTTAGACCTAGAATCAGCTCAAGGAGCTTTGGTTTCTTGGCATTTGAGGACAATAATCTGAGTACTGATTGTGTTTATTACTATTAAGTACTCAATGCTTTTAAGTCTTAATAATGGATAAAATTAAACATATACCTATCTTTTTAAGAAACAGGTTCATATTTATATTTATAATTCAAGTTCTCTATGGCCATATATGGGTAAGTGTAAGAAAAAATAGAGTTGTAAAATATCTTAAAACTAATTCAATATGTTACCGGTGGGAGGGTCTGTGTTGTGTAAATGGAGGTATCAGTCCTTGGATTCCCCATGAGAAGATTTACATGGGGATTCGTGCTGGAATATAGATAGTCAGAAGGAAAGTAGCGAGCACAAGCAGTTTATTAAAACAAAAGTATACTCTCAAGGTGGGAGAGCAGGCAGATTCCATGGTGGAACCAGCCCCGGGTGCTTTTGGGATTGGATATTCTGTGTCTTTCTGGGCTGGGAGGAGCTGTGACGTAGAGTGGCATGGTCTCTAATGGAGACTGCTTTCAATCATTTGAGGAAGTCCTTCCACAAGTTGGAAGGGGAGGTTTTGACCCTACTAGGTTAGTCCTGGTAGCCTTTCTCAATGAATTATAATGAATCTAGGAGTTACCCTGGAGCAGAGGTAGAAGACTAGAGTGCAGGCTCCACACCTGTGGCTCTTGATCTGTCAACCTCAAGGTCAGGATGTTTTGCCTCTGGGCTTTTAATGTGTAGCTTATTTATCAATGTCCTTGCTTACGTTTCTATCATTCCCCTTAAAGGATTTGGGACTTGGCCTCCTGCGTTCCTTCAACTGCTCATGTCTAGCTAGCTTTTAACTAATAAATGGTCTTATTTGTACTAGTAATATTAATGTTAATATTTGAGACTAATTCATATATGGTAGGGCAATCCATCTTTTGAAACTAAACTCAGATGTCATTTCTGCCTACAAAAGCACCTCATGATCCTTGAAGCTGGTCTTTTAGCATAGTATACCCAAAAGCTATGGGGTCAGCCTATTTGGGTAAACTAAGTATGCTATCTATAAGATAAACAATCTTGGAAAAACAACTCACGCATATAAGTCCTAGTCACTTTAGTAGAACAGTAGAATAATAGTACCTATCTACCTTAAATAATTGAGGTAGGATTAAATGAGATAATAAATATTAAAATAATTGGAACACTGCCTGATAAATAATAACCATTTGGTAAATGTTAGTAATTCATAAATAAGTAATGGAACATTCTAAATGGAATTATATTCTAACTAGAATTATTTATGTGCATTGAAATAATATTTAGTATACTTTAAGTTTCTTGAGGGCAATGTCTACATTTAAATCACCATTACATTTTTATTTATATAAAAAAATGAATTGTCTGAGTTACTTTGCAGAATGCCTTGCACATAGTGCATACTCAGTAGTAGTTGATTGGAAAGTGTGTGTCTGTGGGTGCTTATGTGTGTTTATGTGGGAGGGGAGAGATGAAGGAGAGACAAAGAAACGAGAGAGAGAGATAGCGGTGGGGGAAGAAAAGGAAGGAGGGAGGGAGAAAAGGAAGATCATATTTGACATTTTCCCCCTCCATTCTTGTTGAACTTTTTTCTTTCCTAAAGATTTATTCACTGGGCACCTGGATGTCTCAGTTGGTTAAGCATGGGACTCTTGATTTTGGCTCAGGTCATGATCTTAGGGTCATGAGATCGAGCCCCAAGTAGGGCTCTGCACTTAGTGGGGAATCTGCTCGAGATTCTCTCTTCTCCCTCTGACCCTCCTCCAATTGTGCTCTCTCTCTTTTTCTAAAATAAAGAAATTAAATCTTTAAAAATAAAGATTTAATTTCTTTATTTTAGAGAGAGAGCATGGGGGAGAGGGGCAGAGAGAGAAAGAGAGAGAGAGAGAGAGAGAATCTGGAGCAGACTCCCCACTGAATGCAGAGTGGACACTTGAAGGGGGGGGCCATGCTGGGGGCGCTGCTCGATTTCATGGCCCTGAGATCATGACCAGAGCTGAGTCAGGAGTCAGGTGCTTAACTGACTAAACCACCCCCGGCACCCCCTTGTTGAACTTCTGAAAGATAGTTCACTAGGGTGTTATCCAATATTTGTATGGCGATTAATCCACATATACATATAGAATTTCAAAACCAGCTTTTGTAGTTTTGCTTCAAGTACTTTGGTAGAATCTATGGCTTACCTGCTGAGCAAACAAAGTCAAATTCTCAGCCAGTTCTACTGGCTGAACTTGTGGAATAACATTCACTAGGGATAATCCAAGGAGACTGGATTCCTCTTGTCCATCACACTGTTGGGGGATCTCACAGTCATCTTTCAGGTCCATATTGTCAGACTATGGGAGCACCCCAGCAATTGACTTTCATGTTTTAAGTTGCATGATTGGGGAAAACCAGCAGCCTTTCCACTGGTGTGATTAGAGGCCAGGATACAAAAGATGTGATATGGTAGAATTTTGTCTTCAGCCCTATCCTGTCAGTGTAGTGCCGGAACTGGAGAAAACATAAACTCCTCCCCTTGTGGGATCAGGGAACTCAACGTTGCAGTTATATAACAGCATGGGAACTGCAAGATTTGCCACATTAGCAATCATAGGTGAAGACTAGTGCCCCCTTCTCTGCTAAGAAAGTGTGGATATGTATGGGGCATTGGGAGAGTGTGGTGCTTGGAAGGAGGCAGTGAGGCCTGTAATTTGTCATTATCATCTGGAATGAGAAATCCGTAATAATGGCACACTTGTGAGTTTCTTCCCAGCTCTTCCTGTTCTCATCCCAATCTTCTTTGCATGTTCTTCATTCTTTGACTATAAATATCATTTATAGTCCAATGAATCCACATTTATATTTCCAGCCTAGATATCTCTTCTGAAGTAAAGACTTATGAGCTGATTTATTCATTGCATTGCTTTATTCATTTTTTCAGTGTTGAAATCCACCTCTGTGCTAGGCCTTGTTATAAGTCCTAGGGAGATAGCAAGAAACAAAAATACAGTATTCTTTTGGGTTTATTATCCATATTTTTATCTTTTTCATATATTTGTCTCTCTTATTGTTTGAATTCTGGATATGGTATGGATATGGATATCTCGATCCTTATATGTATTTCCCACTATTTCCATGAAATAATATTTGAAACACTTAGACATTTTTTTTCATGTATTTTGACTCTTACTAGTAGTACTTTATTTTCTCAAGTGTTTCTTTCATAATTTCGGATTTTGCTCTCATCTGCAGTGCTGCCTGCATCAAAGGTTGTCATTCCAGAGTAGTTGTATGTTATCTATGGGACCTGTGCATCACAAATGAGTCAAAGGGCTACCACCAGTGGTTCTTGCAAGTAGCAAGGTGGTCACTAAATTTCAAACTCAAATGCCCAGTTTCCCTTAAATACAGTCCTGAGTTTTCAGTTTTTCTGAAAAACATTTTTTTAAAAAGATTTATTTATTTGAGGAAGAGAGAGAGAGAGTGGGGAGGGGCTGGAGGAGAGGGAGAGAATCCCAAGCAGACTCTCTGCTTGATTGAGGAGCCCAACTCGAGGCTCGATCCTACAACCCATGGGATCATGACCTGAGCTGAAACCAAGAGTTGGATGCTTAACCAACTGAGCTACCCAGGTGTCCCAAACATTTTTGTTTTCTTATCCAGATTTTAGATTGAACCAGAAAAGCTCTCTGGTTGTATCCTTATTGTGTGGAGAAGATACCTATCTCAGTCATTCTTTACTTTCCTGAGGACGAAGCCCTTTTGAGTGCCAAGAACTGCACTGTGACCACCATTTGGTCATTAAAACAAAACCTCTAGGGGCACCTGGGTGGCTCAGTCACTTAAGCACCTGACTCTTAGTTTCAGCTCAGGTCATGATCCCCTCCCCCCAATACCCCCCTGCCCCTATGCACATGCTCTCTCTCTCTCTCTCACATAAATAAATCTTCAAACAAAACAAAACCTCTACAGTAGTTCAAGTCTCTTTCCTCTCTAGTCAACAGCTTCAGTGTCAACTTGAATGTTTAAGAGTGCCTTCTTCTTTGTTATTTTTATTATAACTATTAAATATTTAAACCATATAAAAAGTATAGAAAATAAGGTGACAAAGACTCAAAATTCCAGGGCTCCTGGGTGACTCAGTTGGTTAAGTGACTGCCTTCTGCTCCAGTCATGGGACCAAGCCCCACTTCAAGCTCCCTGCTCAGCGGGGAGCCTGCTTCTCCCTCTCCCTCTGCCTGCCACTCCCCCCTGCTTGCGCTCTCTGTCTCTCTGTCAAATAAATAATAAAATCTTAAAAAAAAGACTCAAAATACCATATACAGAGATTAAACATAAAATATTATCAGTAGAATAGAAGTTTTCTATGAAAATTTACCCAATTCTATTCCCTCTGTACCCTCTTCAGATGTAAACTTGATTCTGAAATTATAAATTCCATGGAGATTTTTATACTTTTACCACATATCTATGAGCCCCCATATATACATATTTTTCTATGATATTAACATACAGTATATATCTTTCTGCAACTTTAATTTGGCAAAAAAAAGCTGTGAGATTAAATCATGTTGTTGTATGTATTATTAGTCATTCATTTTCATTTTCCATATTGCATTTCATTGTATGAATATGCCACAATTTATCAATCCATTTATTTTCAGTTTGTAGACATTTAGGGTATTACCACATTTTGATATTAAATGCAATGAATGCAATGCTCCAAGGAATATTCTTACAGAAATCTCTTTGTATACAAGAGTTACTCTTAGTATGTATACCTAGTAATTGCTGAGTCCTAGAGTACATAAATTTTAAACTTTACTTTTTCTAGATTACTTTCCAAGGTTGTTTTTAAAATCAGTTTACAACTACAAACCAACAGTGCATAAAGTTTTCTATCATTCTACATATTTATCAACACTATATTGTCAGACTTTTAAATTTTTACCAATCTAATGAAACTAAAATATTTTTATTGTGATCAATTTGTATTTCCCTAATTAATATGAGGCTGAAAATCTTACATATTTACTATTTTTTTTGTTTTATATATTTTTCACTGCCAATTCATATACTTTATTTTCCAGTGAAATGCCTATCTTTCTTTAAATTATGTATAAGAGTTCTGTATAAATTCAGATACTGATCTTTTATGCATTGTGAATATCTGTCTCTGATCCTTTTTAAAATTTTTTGTGTGATTTGATAACTAAGAATTTTTTTAATTTCAAAGCATCCAAATTTATCAATTTTTAAATGGTTTGTACCTTTTATATCTTGTTCAAGAATTTCTTCCTATCCTGAGATCATTAATATTTTTCTGTTCCTTGTACAAGAGTTTTAAAGTTTAACTTCATGTTTAGGTGTTGTAATCTGCATGGAAATTATTTTTACCTATGGCTGGAAACAAGATTTCAAATTTATTTAGGCCACATAGATACCTAACTATTAATGACTAGTGCATTATTTTTGCACTGATCTGTAATACTAAGTCTTCTATTTGTCAAGTTTGCATGTGAGCAAACCCAAATGATCACAGTGTCAAATCAGGCTTGTACAAATTATAGATCTGACCTAGTATCAAACTTTACAAATAATCTTAAGCACACCAATAATTAAGAAATCCAAGTAAAACAAGCTGGTGATATGTAGAAGGTACTGTGGCCCTGATTATGTGAGGTCTTGCAGAGAGTTTTGTAGTCCATCACTTACAAAGATGACTGCTGTATTAGTCATGAAACATCTCCATTTTATATTCTAGTAGTTATATTTCCTAGGTAGCTAAGGCCTTCATATTCATAGATTCCAAATTGGGTTGTCCGTAAGACAGCCTACGCAATAGCATTTCCTCTCCCAGGAGTTAACACTGCGAATGCATTTGCTAGATCTTTCATTAAAATGTTTATGAGAAAATTTGATCAGGCTGCCTTCTTTCTCCCTTTTGTGGGGTCATCTCCCTCTTAAGTCTGACAGTGGATCTCAATCCTGCTGTTAACCATTTCCTTTCTAACATGTCTAAGTGATTATACTTTTAGGTCCCTAGTATCTTCTATCAGTCAGTCAATTCCTATACCAAAATTACATTGAATTAATAAGGACACAAAAAGTGAAGCTCGATAGTTAAGAATGCAGGCTAGACTGATTATGTTTATTCCTGGTTCTGCACTTTAGTATGTAACATTGGGTACCATCTTTTGCCCTTGAACTACATCTCTTTGGGTTATGTACTTTTAGGTTAAGTTTTTTGGTTTCTTAGAAAAATGCCTTGAATTTAGTAACTCCTCAGTAATATTAGTATTCCAGCTATTATGTAGTTTTATAATAGTAAAAACTGTTGATACCTGGTAGAGTGATTTCCCACTGCCTCCTGCTACCCCCAGACACACACATACTTTTCATATGCTTTGTTTCTTCTTCTATTATATTGACTGCTTTTACCTTTCACATCATCTCTGTATGTTATAGAATCAGCTTTTCATGAATTTTGAGATGAGGTTGATTATAATAAATTGTTATCTTATATAATATGTCTTCCTGTCTTTGATTATAGAATATTTCTCTATCTATGAAGGTCTTTTATGAGCTTGCTTAATTTTTTAATTTTTCTCCATAAGAGGCTTGTATATCTTCTTTGGATTATTGTACTAAGTACCATGTATTGTTGGCTTATAGGACTAAATGTATCGATTTTTAGGAAAGTACATTTGTAATTTATTCTTGGTGTGTAGGAATTCAATTTATTTTTTACATTGTTATTATATCCACTGACTTTGTTGAATTCTAATTAATTTCCTAATTTATCTAATTGATTTTTCTAAAGATAAACAATATTTATGAATGATGAGTTTTCTTCCATTTTTTCCAATTATGTTACATATTTACTATTTTCCTTGTTTTGCTGAGTTTATTTAGGACTTATAGTACCTGATGAATAGAAGCTCTTCCTTTTTGACCATAAAGACAATTCTTATATTGTTTCACTCTTAAGTATGTAGTCTGCATTTGTTGAGTCCTTCTGTCAGATTAAAGAACTTCTTTTTATACATAGTTTATAATAAATTATCCTGAATGTATTTTAAAATCACTTCATATATATTTTTAAATTTTATTTTATTGTTATGTTAATCACCATACATTACATCATTAGTTTTTGCTGTAGTGTTCACGATTCATTGCTTGCATATAACACCCAGTGCTCCATGCAGAACGTGCCCTCTTTAATACCCATCACCAGGCTAACCCATCCCCCCACCCCCCTCCCCTCCAAAACCCTCAATTTGTTTCTCAGAGTCCATAGTCTCTCATGGTTCACTTCATGTATATTTTCTGAGATGGTTGTATATATTTTTCTTTAATTTGTTAATATAATGGATTACATTAATAGATTTTTAAAAACTGGATACTGTCATATTTCTAAGATAAACCAAAACTAGTCATACTATATTATTTATTTTTGAATACATAGTGGGTCTGTCTGCTAATACTTACATAGGATTTTTGTATCTATAGTTATAACTTTATGTCTTAAGTTCATTAATTTAATAGTGTCTGTCTCTGATTTTGTATCATATGTACTGTTTTCATAAAATGGAGAGCAATGTGTTTAAATATGACACTATAACTTGTAAGTGTGGCAGCGCTTGTAAAAAACCTTGACTTGAAGTGCATGTAAAGTGAGTATATTTTTGACTCAACATTTAAGATTTTTCAAGCTAATTTTAGTAATTTTTATAGTGTTCTCAAATTCATTCATTTCCTATTAAGTTTAAAATTTACTCATAGAAAATCCCTCAGAGAATTTTTCTAGTTATGAACTGTTGCCAATATTAATGTTATTTGTGTGTGAAACCTTTTTTCTTAATCTACTCTGGTATGTGATTGTTTTTTATAATCATTTCATTTGTGCTTGATTTAATCAAGGTGCGTTCTTGAATCATTTTGGCTGGATTTTCATATACCATTAATGTGCTTTTTCATGTTTTTAGTCTTCATTTATCAAGTTTAGCATGATATATATATACACACACACAAATACATGAGAAATTTCTATTTAATGGATACCATAATTATGGTCTTAAAATTATTTCTTCATAATTTTCTTGAGTTTTGGTTTTGGTTTACATTTTATGAGGCTTGTTATTAGGTATACAAAAGTTCAAGCCTGTTTTATATAGTTAGTTCCTCCTCTAACGGGATGAACTGTCTTCATTTCTAATAACACCTTATGCCTTAATGTATATTTAGTTTGATGTTTACCTCTATATCTCATTTGCCTGTTATATATTTTCACATTCCTTAATGTATTTTCCATTCCCATTAGTGTTTTGTAGGGGTGTCCTTATGTATATTTTGTGTCTATTATAACTATTATATAGATTTTTGCTTTTTTTTTTAATCTGAAGTCTTTTTTATTTAACTGGATTTATTTATATTCAGTGTATGTGGGCTTTTGAATGCAATGTAAGTACAAACTTCCTTTCTTCTATGGGCCAAAGGCTACTAAAAGTATTCTGGTAAATATTTAACAGCAATTTCTCAAGAAAAAGAAAGAAAAGGAAAAGCCGCAATTTGTAGTGTTTGCCAGTTACTGCAATGTGTAAATACTACCACGTGACTGATTGCAAACTACCATCACTGAAAAGATAAATACTACTGGTTTTGTCCACACCTATATATCTAGTACCTAGCTCAGTACCAGACATACACTAAGTGCTTGGTTAAAAAACAAAAACAAAAACAAAAACTGTTGAACAATAGAAAAAAATGTGTGGGATGATGTAAGAAGAAAGATAAAAGTGTGAAAGTACTTACAAGTAGGTTTCCTTCCCTTGCATATCATCAAACTGCATTCCAAAGAAGAGGAGTATCATAAAAAATGCTATTTACAAAGTATCTAAAAATTATTTTACAAAATGATTACATATTTACTCATATGATATCTCCTCCGCCCAAGGGCCTGTGATATAATTCTGACATAATAAACAAACTAAGCTGGGCTGCCAGATTGGTGTGGGATCAGTTAAGCCCTTTTCAAACCTTATGTACTACCTTATCTCTCTAAGCCTCAATTTCATTACCTATAAAATGTGTTTTTTTAGAAACTACCTCACATATTTGTGGCAAGGAGTAAATGGAATAAACATGAAATTACACAACACCTTACTTAAGCCAATTGCAGATGTGTGCAAAGAAGCCAGCTCCCTTCACATATTATTTCCAACTAGGGTATGAATGTGTTGGAGTCATTTTTAAGCATTATCTAGAATTACTCATTAAGTTTTGAACATGCGCAAGGTACTGTGAGGCTGCTGTGTTTGGGTTCTAGGGATAGTGTATCAGTTTCCTAATGGCATAATAATTTTGTGTAACAAAGTATGTCAACACTCAGTGGCTCAAAACAAGCATTTATTTGGCTCACAAGACAGCAGTTCAATAATTTATGCTCGACTATCTTTGGGCTTGGAGTGGCTCCCTTGCATGGCTGGGAGTGCACGGGTTGCAAGTTGGAAGCTGAAACATCTGGCAGTAGGCTTGCTATAGAATAGAGTTACTTGGTTCTGCACTCAATCCTTCTAGCAGGCAAGATAGGCAAGGTCTTATGGAGATAGCAAGAATCCAATATGATGAAACTACTCTGTTGTATTGGCTACTTCTCCATTGGTTAAACTAAGTCACATGTCCAAGTCCTGAGTCAGTGGGGGTTGGGGGGGAGGGGCGCGCTAGTGGAAGGCTTGAATACAGGCAGGTGGCCATTAATGGCTAGCTGTATAGCAAAGATAAGATTTAACGGTAAGGTTTTATCTCTTAACTTTTAAGAATTCAAATATCCTTAATATATAGGATACATATAGATAACTAAATCACAAAGGAGTATAAAGAATGTAGAAAGGAATAATCACTTCGCCTTGAAATAACCAAGAAAACCGTTAAATAGGATTTGCAGCTTGACATAGAAAATGGGCGAAGGGAGGGAGCTCATTGGAGGCAAAGGATAAATGAGCAGAAAGCATGAAGTAAGAATGAGTATGGTATCTGGAGGAGAGGGTGGGAAGCCAAGCTAAAGCAGGTTTCTGTTGGAATATGTTAAAATACAGCTTCAGACCACTTTGGACTATGGTACCTAAATGCTTTGTATTACATCACAATTTATTGCTTTTCCTTTCAAGATAAATAGAAATATGTAGAACATACTTCAAGTACCTATGCATTGAGGTTGAGATGTTTATGGAAGGTAAGAAAATAAAAACAGTTATTTGGGAATGGACCTATAATCGAATTATTTACAACACATGAATAAACACTTCAGATAATTAAAAAGAAAATAGCATCATAAAACTAATGTTATAAAATCTCGAAGTATTTGAAATGTTGACATATACCTAGATGCTATTTTTTCAGAGAATATTAAAGAGTAAATATCATAATTTATGATATCAAAATCAGGATAAATCAGATTAAGATTAATTTCTTTTTTTTAAGATTTTATTTATTTATTTGAGAGAGAGAATGAGAGATAGAGAGCATGAGATGGGGGAGGGTCAGAGGGAGAAGCAGACTCCCCGCCAAGGAGGGAGCCCGATGCGGGACTCGATCCTGGGACTCCAGGATCATGACCTGAGCTGAAGGCAGTGGCTTAACCAACTGAGCCACCCAGGCGCCCCAGATTAAGATTAATTTCTGAGTTAAGTACTCAACATAAAGATGCATTAAGGACACATGATGTCTTACTGTTTACATTGACAATTTTGTTTTATGTTTTACTATAGGCACACTACTGGCAAAGAATGTGTTCAAACACTTGCTTATTTTGTTTCACTGCATGCTTTAAATAGTTTTATATATTTTTTCAGGAATTTCATGAGGTTGGTAAACTTTTCAGTTGAGAGATACTTTCTTGTCACTCAGCTAGGTAATTTTTGCCTTATGAGGACAGAAAGAGAGAGGGGGACAGAAATATATCAAAATGTATTATGTAAATTTGTTTCCAAAGCCATTCATATTGCCCAATATATCTCACAAATATACTATTTATACTTTTAAGTGCACTCTGATATAAATTAGAGGCTATCTAAAGGCTCAGGGTTTAACTTGAACAAAATTATCAATTCCATTTTCTCAAATAGATTGGCAAACCCACATATTGCAATATTTCACTCTAATAGTAAATTTCATTTGTTTTATGTTAATTAATTCCCTCTCTAATATACAGATTGGTTTCTCTTGTGCCATGCGTTCATATAAAGAGTCACTGGTAAAGTAATAGATTGTTACCCATATGGTGATCACATTTTCATTAACTCAGTGCTCTAGGGCAAAGGAAGCAGTTTGAAGTTTTGGGGAATCAAGCTCAAAACTACACAACAATAAAATTCAGAATGGAAGTACTGCATCATTTATGCCAATGTGAATTGTTAAGATGAACTTCATTCTGAAATAGAAAATTATTATTTTTCTCACACCAATTTATTAAATCTACCTAAAATAGTACCTGCATATTCCTGTGTGTATTTAGAACACCCCTAATATGTTCTCATAGAGCAAGGGGACACTAGAGAGAGAGAAATGCAATGTTAAAGTCAGGGGTGACATTTAAGGGTCAGTGAATAAGTTCCATCAAACCTCAAGTATTTATTCTTGAGTTACTTTATGTACATTGACCTTGACTCTGTGTAACTTCCTAGGTTTGCTTTCGTATATGGCTCAAAGTACAATTTGCTTTAGCTAACAGTATCATTATAAATTTCATCAAAGTCTTGTGAAGTGTATTTCTTCCCTTCAGTTCTATTGTTTGTTTTAAAGCAATTGGTCCCTGTTTTAAATAAATGATGGCAGCAGTTCTCAAACTTTGGTCTGAGGACCCCTTTACACTATTAAAATTTATCAAGACCCTGAAGAACTGTGGTTTATGTAGTTTATGTCTATTAATATTTACCAGGGAGAAATTAAAACTGAAATTTAAAAAATATAAATGTATATATATATGTATATATATAATATTTAAACACAAATATAAGCCCACCAGACATTAACATAAATAATATACACTAATAAAAATAATAATTTTCTCAGAATAGTTAGTAATAAAAATTCCATTGTTTGGCAAATCCCTTGAAAATCTGGTCTAATACAGACAACCGGATTTTTACACCTCCTACTTTCAATTTACTGAAATCTGGTTGGTTGGTTGGTTGGTTGAAGGATATGAAGATAAGCCAGCCTCAAACAGATCTATATTTGGAGAAGGGAGACTTAATTTAATGGTCTTTTCAGACAATTGTGGCTATTCTTACTTATTATAAATTTTATTTATACTTATAATTACTTATTATAAATTTAATAAATAGTAATTTATGTGGAATATCAAATCATGTTAATGATCTTTATTTACTTACATTTGAAGTTATGGGTCTATTTTGCATTTTGAACACATTTTTTCCCAAGCATGATTTGTTAACTATGCTTTGTTTTGGAAAATGTTGGTTTATGGAGTTATGCAGATCTCCTAAATGTTGAAACATCTCATAATATAATAAAAAAATAATACTCATTATTCACAGCTGTATTCTCATAATTTTTCTGAATCTCTTAAGCTCAAGAGGGCAGATAGAGGTTTTTCAAACATATTTTCACTTGAAAATTTGAATTTTATCATCAACAATTAATACTATTATTTGACTTTTGTGACTATCAGACTCTTTTTGTTTATTGTCAAGAAACTGTCAAAAAAAAAAAAAAGAAACTGTCTACCAAATGCCCAAGTCTGAATAGCTATAGAATTCCTTCTCAGTTCCTCTTTCAATTAAAAATAGTGTTTTTGATAAAAGTGGCTAGTTCAGCTCATAACTGAGACAAACAGGTGCTTTTCTTCAAAACTTTGGTGTTTTAGTTCTCATTTTGTTAAATAGAATATTAAAAGTTGTAATTAAAGGGGTAATTTAATGAGATTAAGAACACTTCCTAGTTTACCAACACATTCTTAGGCGAAACTGGATTTTTTTTTCCTACAAGTTCATGATGATGAAGAAAATAGTAACTATTATCAGAGTCTGATGCCATTGCCTTGATTCAAACTAAGGAGGAAGCAATTTAGGCCATCCCTGTTTTGGAACCAGCTGCTCAAATATCAACATAATGAAAAGGAAAATAGCATCATAGAATTATTATGAAAATATTTTTGATCTCAAGGACTTGCTGAAAGAATAACTTCTCCAATTCCAACCACCCCTCCCTCGCCACCCCAGGAGTAGTAGGAGGTCCATAGGCCACACTTTGAGAAATGTTGATCTATTAATTGAAAATCATTTACTGTGAGCACAGATTCACTTGTTAAAGCAGTGCTATCCAAATTAAAATTATTTGCACATTGTTTTCAAATAAAATATGTATGAATCTGTGGTATTTTCTGTCATAATTTAAAAAAATTGAAATGAGCAATGTTGAGTAAATATACATTATGGACTATAAATATTAAAAATAGCACAACCAAACTATAACGAAATGTCCATAATATTCGCCAACTCTGAATATACACTAATTATCACAAAAACTTAAGAAAAAAAGAGGAAAAATAAAATTCAATTTCTTATCTCTGCAAATGTGTTTTCGTGCATTTGGAAAATCTTTCTGGGTCTCTTTTAATTCTATTGTATAACAATATGATACAATAGAAAAAGCATATTTAGGTGTCAGGCGTATATATAATATATATGTTATATATGTATGTTACATAACATACATATATATTATGTATTATATGTATGTTATATATAATATATAATTCCCAGTCATGCCCTTGAAGAATTTAATTCCACTGAAATCAGAATTTTTTTTTTAAGTTTGTGTTAAAACTTACTGCAAGGTAACAGTACTTCATTTGTCTTTTCCTCCCCTCAAATTATCCCTTTTAAGCTCAAGGATTTTATTTTCCAATGTGCAACATTAGTGCAAGTTTATATTTTTTTTAGGTAGCTCTTTTCATTTATGATGTCAAAACTTTTATGATATACCTATTATCTTTTGTCTCTCAAGGTCAGAGTCAATGATGTTTGTTTTCCTTTGGAAGCTTCCCTATTCTCATTCATTTTATTTATCATTTTATGGCTTTTTATTTATTTATTTATTTTTTTAAAGATTTTATTTATTTGAGAGAGAGAAACAGCATGAGAGGGGAGAGGGTCAGAGGGAGAAGCAGGCTCCCCGCTGAGCCGGGACCCTGATGTGGGACTTGATCCCAGGACTCCGGGATCATGACCTGAGCAGTCGCTTAACCAACTGAGCCACCCAGGCGCCCCATTTTATGGCTTTTTATATCAAGTTATTTTACCTGTTATCATTGATGAGTGTCTTCATTAATTCTATCAATGATTGAAATGTTATTTATTGAGAATATTCTATGTGTCAGGCATGGTCTAGGGTAAGTCTTGGAGATCAAGTGGCAAATAGTTCATCATGGTCTCTCTTCCCACAGAGTTTATAGTCTAGCGTCAGGGATAGTCCAGTAATAGGTAACTCTTTATGGTGCATTTAAATTACTTTCAAAAATTCTTTGATCCTCCTCCCTTTAAGAAGTGGAGTCAAGTTCTCCTCCACCTTGAGTTTGGGCTGCTTACTCCTCATGTCTAAAGAATAGAATAATGTAGAAGTGATGATGTGAGACTGGAGATTAGGTGATAAAAGGTCCAGCAGCTTCATTCTTGCTCTCTGGTTGGATTTGTTCACTCTAAGGAAGCTAAAAGCCACGTCAAGAGAACTCCCCAGCAACTCCGTTAAGAAATCCATGTAGTCAGGACCGTAGGCCTTCTGCCAATGGCTATGTGAGTCAGCCATTTTGGAAGCCGATCCTCTAGCCCCAGGCAAGCTTTCACATGCTAACAGCTCCAGTTTCCCTGAGTCAGAATTCAGCTAAACTATTCCCAAATTCGTAACCCAGAGAAACTGGGTGAGAATAATTTTTTGTTGTGTTAAGCTACTAAAGTTTGATTTTGTTGTTGTTGTTATGCAGCAATAGGTAACTAGTACTCTATTGTAGAGTGGGTAGGTCTGGTTAGGGGAGAGGTAAGCATAGGACTCAATGAGAACTTTGAGATGTAGCATCTACACCAATCTGATGTTTTTGACTCTAAGTAATGTTTAAGCTAGACTTGGTGAAGGAACAGAAATTATACAGTATTACCGATTTATTTTTCCCTTTTATCTCAGGCTCCTATGTGGTCCAGTTGATCCTGTCTCTATTCAAAATTTTGGTTAAGTATGTCATCATGAATTCTTTGCATTCTTGTTGATTGTTAAAAATATATCATTAAAATGTTATTTGTCTCAATTTTTTTGAACTCCCTTGAATTTTGCACCTGGGCAAGTGCCTCACTAGCCTCATCCTTGTCTCAGCCCTGCTGAGAGAAGAGTAACATTTCAGGCATTGGAAAGTGTATGTGCAGAAATTGGGAAACAAGAGGGAACACAGAGCTTATAGTATTTTCATAAACAGTTGTGACCACATATTTCAAAGGATGCCCTAAGTAGTGGCCACCTTCTGTTACCAACACTCTGTTATAATAGCTGGAATTATTGTAATGTAGGCAAAAGAAAAGTCTATATAAATTCTAGATTTGCTACTTCAGAATTTATGATCTTCTACAAGTAACTTAAGCTCTTTGAGCCCCAGCTTTTTGAAAGGTGAGAACCATAATGCTCATGTCACAGATTGCTATCAAGTGAAGTAAGATAATGAACTTGATGCCACCTCATTCATTAGAGGTAGGTCAGCATTTAATTAACAATAGTTCAGTTAGTGACTGTTGGCTTGACTCTTTGGGCTATTATAATTGAGAGCTGAGTACAATATCTTTGTGTTAGAAAAGAGTTTGGTTCTTCTGTTGTAAATTATTTTCCAAACTGTAGTCTAGATATTTTTGCCTGTACAGACAATGTGAGAAAGCTCTCCTGTGACTTATTCTGTCTTAGTATCTTATATGGTATTTTTTTTAAAAAAACGAGTAATATTATGAAAGATATAAAGGTGGTATTAGTTTGTGCTCATTGCATGCCAAGCACAGTGCTTAGCACATTAAAGATACTTTTTCAGTCACAAAAGAGATATTGTTATCACAAAAGAGATATTGTTATTACCCTATTATACAGCTGTGAAAACTGAGGTCTTGAAAGTTTAATAGATGACCCAGCATTGTGCAGCTAGTACATGACGGAACTTGGATTTCCAGGCAGGCATTCTGAGTGGAGAGACTCGACTCTAACACTCTGGGTCCACTGCCTCCCAACATTTACCTATGCACCCACTTTTTCATTTAATTTAGAAAGCTCTTGATAGACTGACTCTGATTTTATCTAGGAAATGCCTGATTTTGTTTACTTTTTAAAATCAGTTCTTTCACCATCTCAGATTTTTCCCCTGTAATTCTGTGTTAACTCACAGTGTAAGAAGTCTTTTGGAAGTAACCTTATCAAAGGCTTTTAAGTTTCTAAATATATGCAATGTATTGGTTGTTCATTTAATTCACTTACCTCAAAGAAATTGATTAGATTTACAAAGTATGTTTGCCAGTTTCAAGGAAGAATAAATACCTTTTAGATATTTGCAAAATAGACAATACAGGACTGCACACAGGTTGTTGAGTGATTTGTTCAGCCATTCTCTGTGGTGGTAGTCTGATCTGTAACATTCTGGCCATTTTCAGTAAAAATAAGTTCAGCAAAATTTTCTTTATTGCAGTGTCAAAGAGAATTAATTTAGATATCATGTACGTTAAGATAACTGTCTCTCTTCATATCATCTCTGCTTTCCTTTGGTCTACTTCTATTGTTATAAATATATAGAGAGAAGAAATATGTAAATACTTGTATGCACATATACATATCACATATATTTACATATTTCTGTAGATACATCTTTTCTTTATTCAAAAAATTAAATTACAGTTTTGTGTTTAGAGTTTCTGCTTAAATTAACAAAAATGCACTAATTTTTCATTACATATGATGTTGAAACCATACAGTGATTTATATATTGCACTGAAATGCTGTCAAAGGAATCTATCTTTGGTTTACAACATAGTGTAACCATTGACCTGGGCTATGTTCAGCTGGTGACCTAGGATTGATGTGCTCCGCACATTGTTACCAGAATAATTAATCACAGATATGTGAACATAAAGAGATTTTAGAGAAATTGGCATCTTCCTAATGATCAAGAGTACTTGCTGTTATCACTGTTGTAAATATTTGCGGGGGGACTTGCTTAATTAAAATTAGTATTTACTCTTACTTTTTTTAGAAATTGTCTTTCCTTATACTTGGACTTTAGGTATATTGAATAAATTTTAAACCATTCAAAAGTACCCATAATAGCCATGTTTTCTTTCTCTTTTACTTTTAAAAAAATTTTCAATTGTTATCTGCAAGCAATTTTATTAATCAGGCAGTTTTGAAGTTTTCTATATTCCTATAAAAATTTAACTTTGTTATGTCTGTAACTAACTTTCTTAACAGACCTTATCAATTTTTGTTGCAATACATTGCATTTTCCCTAGAGCAGTAATGCCCTTTTGTGGAGTGGTAGCTAGTACTGTACTACGGAGAATGAGGGAAACTGATTAATTGCTTTTAGAATAGTAAATGAAGCCTTTTAATTTAATGAATATTTCAACAGAATCAATTCACTCTGTCTCTCTAAAGGTAAAATCCATAGGGAGAATTTCTTTGGGGTGACCTACAGAGCAAATTGGAACCTCTGTGAGGTTGGCGTATAACAATATGTTTTCACAAGCACTTAGATTTTCTGAATACCTCTAATATATTACCACTAACCTAAAATGCATTTGGTTTCAAGAGTTTAGATTTACAAATTATCCTTGGGTATTGTGAGTTGTGAGGCCAGGGCATGGGTTCTCTCTATCTGAGATCTGTCTATTCTAAGTATACCGCTGAAGTTGGATCTCTTAAAAGGCTGGAGAGTATAATGGATAGGTTGGTAGACTAAGAGCACGTCTATGTGTGGTAAAGGGAATGAACTGCATCTTAAATCCTGTGAGCATGACACAATACAACTCATTTATATGACATAGCCATTTAGATCTTTGAACTAGCTTGATCTTATAATCATAGTCTAAGATTATAAGCCAAAAATCAAGGCAATTTTTTTTCTCCTTGTTTAACCATTTACATATTTCTTTTACTTCCTCTGTTGGGCCTCATTTTCCATTCATTTGAAAATGTAGTAACTGCATTGATTATTAAGTAGCTTTCTCTGAACATTCTTTTTCTGTGATGGAAAATTGCAGAATAATAACGGTTGATATTTTTAAATTTAATTTGAATAAACTATTGTCATGTCTTCATTAATGTATATACATAAATATGTATTCAGGAAAATTTAAGACATTAAAATATTACCGTCAGAAGTAGGGTCAGTATTTATTAAAAGCAGATGCACAGTTTGATCTTTCTGATGCTCTTGGCAATTTAATTTTGCTGATTTTTACAGAAATTTCAGACACATGCTTCATGACTGCTTAATAAAATGTACTAAGAATAATGTAGAACAATTTAAAAATTGTAAGATAATGGATGCTAGCATTCTACCACTCAATAGTAAGCCATTTTATATCCATAACATGTTAAAATAGATTGCAATTTCTTTGTTTGCATCTATTTATTTTATGTTTTATTTACTTACGATTATATCTCTCCTTTGGCTGTCTGGTTTGAAATTGATACTTCTATTCTTCAGTCCAATAAGATGTTCTAAATATATTCATTAAACTCAAATTAGTGGAGATGTATAAAATGTGGTGAGGTACAAAAATTAAGAGGTCTAGCCAACAGGGCAAAAAGTTGAATGATACAATAAAGTAGAAAAAGAAATTGCAAAAGCTGTCTTCAGAAGTCTTGTTTTTACATCAAGTCAATCCACAAAGACATGAAAACTAGAAAGACATCTGAAACATCTAATTAGCTATTTGATTCCTTGTATATTAACATCAACAAAATTGGAAAATAATAAAATTTTGTTTCTAAAATTTAGATATTCAAAAATTAGAAATTCAGGTAAATATTTGATGATAAATGTAAACGATATTTTTCAGAAAGTTTTGACCTAGAATGTATATTTAGAAATAACCTTATAATGAATCTCAGAATAGGGCATAAATAAGATGAAACTGGATTTCCTGTTTAAACCTCTGGAGTGTCGGAGCCTGTCTGCTTCTGTTTCCTTTATCTTTACTCTCTCACCACAGCAATCTTTGAGGTTTCTGAGGCCATTGGTTGAGAACACCTGAGAAAATTTTCTGAACGGAGGCAGAAAAATTGAAAATATCCAGCTAATAGTGTTCCCCAAATCAAGTTTATTTTCTATATCAGAATAAGATCACATTAGGAAATTTTTGTTCTCCACTGAGCTGTTTTACTTTGATTTCATCTCAGAATCTCTCTATATTCTTTCAAGGCATTTTCAAAAACACTCATTTTACAACAGTCATTATTATCCATGAAATGTTTTAAGTTGGACAACTCATATTTTCTCTTTGGAAGGGTAATTTGAACAGCTTGGAGTAGAAGATTTAGGGAGGACGTGAATATACGAAGATCCTGAAGAAAACTAATGTAGTAGCCTGAAGTTTATAGCTGCCCTCATTAAACAGCTAGCCGGAACTAAGCTGCAAGAGTGTTTTACTGCTGTGAAAATGTGTTTGACCCATTAGGGCCGCTCCCACAACTGGTTAGTAAGCCTCATTCTATGTCACTGTTTCTCATATTTAATAATGCATAGAACTCATTTAAAAATGAATAGCTTCTGCAGTGTTGAATATCTTTGGGCAGGTATACCAAAATATCACAAAGTTAGGTATCTTATAAACAACACGGCCTGTGTCATTTCTTGGTTTAGTATAGCTAGAGGTATATTATTTTGTTGATATTTTCAAATAAGCAGTTTTAGGCTTTATTGATTTTCTTTATTCCTTACCTTTTCTATTTAATTGATATTCACTCTAGTTTTTCTTTCCCCATACTTGTTTTGATCTTAAAGTGCTCTTCTTTTTCTAGACTTCTGAGGTATAAGCATAGAGTTTTGGTTTGGGACTATTTTTCTTTTCTACAAAGAGCATTTAAAATTGTGACTTACCCGCTAACGATAACTTCAGCTTTATACCACAAATTCAGAAATGTTCTTGGTTTTAATTATCGTTCAAGATACTGTCTAATTTTCCTTCTTATTTTTTATTTGACTCATGAGTTGTTTGGAAGTGTCTTAATTTCCAAATATTTGTAAGTCTTTTTAAATTGTTAATTTTTAATTTCAAAATTAATCCTCTTCTGCTCAGAGAACATACTCCATATGATGTTGATCCTTTTAAATTTATTAAAACTTATTTATGGACTATAATATGATCTATATTGGTTAATATCCCATATCACTTAAAAAGAGTGTATATCATGCAAAGCATGTGGCAATTTGTTGAAGATAGTTTGTATATTACTACAGATTCTTTTTGGTCTAGTTTTTTTTATCAGTTACTGAACCCAGTGTGTTAAAATCCTGAATGTAGGGCACCTGGGTGGCTCAGTCGTTAAGCGTCTGCCTTCGGCTCAGGTCATGATCCCGGGGGTCTCCGGATCGAGTCCCGCATCAGGCTCTCTGCTCTGCGGAGAGCCTGCTTCTCCCTCTCCTCCCTGCCTGTGTTCTCTCTTGCTGTCTCTGTCTCTGTCTCTCTCAAATAAATAAATAAAATCTCAAAAAAATCCTGAATGTAATTATGTATACATCCTTTATTTTTGTTGGTTTTTATTTTGTATATTTTAAAACTCAGTTATAATGTATATCTCTATATATAATTATTATATTTTTAGGGAATATATAAATTTATCATGATGAAGTGTTCTGTATTATTGTCTCTAATAATATTCTTTGTATTTAAGTTTTATTTTTCTGATATCAATTTACTCCGATTTTTGTTAAGCTTTTTTTTTTTTTGGCAAGGTACTTTTCTGTTTTTACAATTTCAACTTAAGTGTATATATTTGAAGTGTTTATTCTGTAGAAAGCATAGATTCTCCTTATTTGTTTTTTGTTGTGGTTGTGTTATTAATGGACTAAAATATGATCTATATTGGTTAATATTCCATATCCCTAAAAAGAGTGTATATTATGCAATTTATGTGGCAATTATTTGAAGGTGGTTTGTGTATTACTACAGATTTTTTATGGTCTAGTGTTTTTCTCTAGTTGTTGTCTTTTACCTCATCTCAGACTTTTGATTTTAATCTGAGCCTTTTGATTGGAAGGTCTGGTCGTTTTGCATTTAATGTAATCAGTGATACAGTTGTATTTATTTTAAACTCTGATATTTTGGTATTTCTTTTCCCTTTTGCTCAGTTTTTTGTTTTTGCTTTTTGTTTTTGCTTCTCTGTCTCTTCTTTCTTATTTTGTGTGAGTCAAAAAATGTAATATTCTTTTTTAATTCCTTTTGGCATTCTACCTGAATCTATTACATTAATTTTTATGATAGTTTTGGGGATTAAAATACGCTTCTTTAACTTATTGCAATCTCCTTATAGTTATTATTGAATTACTTCTACAATATCAGAAGTGTGCTTATAATGACTTATTTCCTTTTATACCCTTATTCTATTGCTAATATTTTCATATGCATTATATTCATAGGCGGTGATGATATACTACAATTTTTGTTTTAAACAGTTACACGGGTTTAGGGGAAAAAGATGAAAGTGCATGTGTATATTTTCCCACATACTTACCATTTCCAGCATTTCAGCATTTCAGTGCTTTTCATTCATATTCATCTTGCCATCTGGGGTGATTTTCTTCAGCTTGAAGAACTTTAGCAATTCCTGCAGTACAGGTCTGCTGGTGATTAATTCTTTTAGCTTTTGGTTTATATGAACATGTCTTTATATCATTTCATTAAAAAAATAAATTTGCTGGATAAACAAATTTTGATTGGCAGGTTATTTTTTTCAATATGTGGGATATCATGTTATGTTATAATTGTAATGAGAATCAGCCATTAATTATATTGTTTTCTCCTGTAGTAAAAGGTTTTCTGCTGTTTCTGAAGTGTTTATCTCTAGCTGCTTTCAAGATGTTCTCCGTATTACCCCCTTTCAGCTATACTGAGGAGTGATTTTTCTTGTTTTTATTCTGTTTGGGGTTTATTTATCTAGAAAAACTTTGTGTCATTATTTTTTCAATTTTGTTTCTGCCTCCCTATCTGTCTTCTCTCACTTTGAGAGTCAAATTTCACTTTTTATTTTCCACCTGGTATTTTCCCATGGGTCTCTGAGACTCATTTCAGTTTTCTTAAATCTTTTCCCTCTGTTCTCCAGGTTGAATAATTTCTTTTGATCTGTCTTCAGAATACTAATTCTTTCTTCTGCCATTTCTTATTTATTTATTTATTTATTTGAGAGAGAGAGAGCATGTGCGCACAAGTCGTGGGGGGAGAGGGTGGGGGAAAGCAGACTCCCCACTGAGCAGGGAGTCCGACAGAGGGACATGACGTAGGGCTCAATCCCAGGACCCTGGGATCATGACCTGAGCCGAGGGCAGTCACTTAACCAACTGAGCCACCCAGACGCCCCTTTTCTGCCCTTTCTAATCTGTGTCAAAACAATCTGGTAAGTATTTTATTTCAGTTATTATATTGATCAGCATTAGCATTTCCATTTTTTATAGTTTTTATATCTCTTTTTAGATCATCTGTCTCTCTCCTCTTTATGGCTTTTCTTTTACTTTGGTTACTGGAATATACTTGTAAAAGCTGTTTTGAAGTTTTGGTTTGCTATGTCCAACATCTGTGCTGACGGATTTGAATCAGTTTCTATAGACTGCTTTTTACTCTCAATATAGGTCTTGTTTCCCTTTCTTTGGATGACTATGAAGTATTGGTTGAAGGGCGCCTGGGTGGCTCGGTTGGTTAAGCGTCTGCCTTCAGCTCAGGTCATGGTCCCAGGGTCCTGGGATCAAGTTTCACATCGGGCTCCCTGCTCAGTGGAGAGCCTGCTTCTCCCTCTATCCACCTCCCCCGCTCATGATCTCTCTCTCTCTCTCAAATAAATAAAATTAATAAAAAAATTAAAAAATAATAAAGTATTGGTTGAAAATGATCATTTGTAGATACGATCTAACAGTGACTCCAATTCTGTTTTCCTTTTCAAAGGATTCTCGATTTTTGTTCTGCTCTGCTGCTTATTTTAGCCTACTCCCTTTTTACTCTACCTTCCAGAATATTCCTCTGCAGTACTGTAGTTTGGTTGTCAGTCAAGTATTTGGGTATGATTTATACCTAGATTTTGGGCTCACCCTTTTTGTTTCTATGAAATACCTAATAAATTTCTAGCTGTTTGCCTGTCTTGGTCTCTGTCTTCTCAGGACTCAAAGGGTTAGGTTTTAGCTTCCTGCTGCCCAAACTGTGCAGAGATTATAAATGCACTCAGTTAAAAACAATAACAACGGCAAACAAAAATCTCACCAAGTCAAGCTTTGTCTCTAAAGAGTATATTCTTCTCTGGGCTCTACTATGAAGGAGGGCCTTCGTAATTCATAGTGAAAATATTTCAAGCCTTTAGTTCCATAGCAAGGTGGTCTGTTAAATATAAGGTTAGCAAAATAACATTTCAGACATGCAGGATCTCAAAAACGTACACCCCATCTCAGAAAGCTACTAGAACAGATTCTCCCATAAAATGGAGTGAATCAGGAAAAAACAACAACAACAAAAACCAAAAAAACACATGAGAGCTTATCTAGGAAAAAGGGGATCTATCTCAAGAAAATGACAAAGTTAGCCCCCAGAGTGATAATGAAGAAAGCATCTGTGTTTATGCTATGCATCCAAAATGGCAGAGAAGAAACATTTGTAAGAAACGGAAAGTGATAGAATACTTGAGGTATGTGAGGGAACAAAAAGAAGATTTAGGCTGTTAAGAAAAGTTTGTGTATACACTAGGTTTAAAATCTACACAAATTAAAAAGTTCAAGAGGAAAATTCCAGAGAAAACAAAAGGTTGTGCAAGAAAGGTTACGACGATCATGGCAAATGTAAGGCTCATTTGTGAATAGTTTACAGGATCACAGTTGTGTCCCCAGTGAATGATACTCCCATCAAATGCTTACATAATTATATTGAAAGATTGAAGAGGGATAGGGGTGCCAAGTAAAATACAGAATGCTCACTTAAATTTGTTTTTTTTTTAAGGATTTTATTATTTATTTGAGAGAGAGAATGAGAGATAGAGAGCACGAGAGGGAAGAGGGTCAGAGGGAGAAGCAGACTCCCCGCTGAGCAGGGAGCCCGATGTGGGACTCGATCCTGGGACTCCAGGATCATGACCTGAGCCGAAGGCAGTTGCTTAACCAACTGAGCCACCCAGGCTCCCAGCTCACTTAAATTTGAATTTCAGGTAAACATTTTTTTGTATAAGTAAACAGGATTTAAAACATTTTTATACCAAAAAAATTGTTTTTGTACCTTATTTGTACATTAAATTCAAATTTAGCTGGCTGTCCTGTGTTTTATTTGGTATATCTGACAACTCTAGGGATGAGAAGTGGTGAGGTGGGAGTACATGAAAGAGAGCTGAATTCTCACCTTACCCAGTAGAAGATAATAGAGAAAAAATAAAATTTGAAATTAAAAATAGGCAATATACTTATATTTTTAGACACATGGAGGTAAATACCAAAATAAATAGCTGTAATAGTTGAAATTAGTTGCCTCTAAGAGGTACAAAATGTGTGGGAGTTGGCAAGAAGTTTTTTTTTCTTTAGAAGTATTCTAGAACTGTATGCATAAAAATGTAATGAAAAGAGAAACAGGCTTGCCTGGGTGGCTCAGTCAGTTAATTGCCTGCCTTCAGCTCAGGTTATAATCCCAGGGTCCTGGGATCGAGCCCCACATAAGGCTCTCTGCTCAGTGGAGAGCCTGCTTCTCCCTCTGTCTGCCGCTCCCCCTGCTTGTGCTTGCACTCTCTCTCTGTCTGATAGATAGATAGATAGATAGATAGATAAATAAATAAATAAATAAATAAATGAAATCCTTAAAAAAAGAAAATAGAAACAAAATAAACAATTTAAATGCAACCAAAAGTACAGAATAATAAAAATAAGAAAAAATAAAATTAATTTAATGAAAAACAAGTGTTGGGGGTTGAAATTGAAACCTCATTCAAACTATGAATCTGGTGTAACTCCCATAGCCATATTTGGAGTTTGGCACACCTATACTGCTATGTTCCATGTGTTCACTCTAAATGAATTATTTTACCACTTCTGTTTTAACTATTACAGAACTTTATTGTGATGGATCAAGATATCACTTTACTTTCATTTAAAAATGAGTTTCTATTTATGTATTAAATATTCCTGTCATTTTCTCATTAACAAACAACATGAAAAATATTATGATGTGGTGCTAATGAGATCATGAACATAAAGACAGGAATGCTAAAATTATTTACTAATGTTTAGATTTAAGTGATTGTCCAGGAACAGTGTTTTAATGCTAAGATTAATTTTTAGTTTAATACTAAAATGGAAACATGAAAGTAAAATATTCATGTGGAAATTTCAGATTTCCCTGAGATGACTTTCATGATACCTAAAATTCATTCATATATGACACTGTGGACAGTGGTGGCTGCTTTGCTTATTTTCTTTCCTTCCTTCCTTGCTCCCTCCCTCCCTCCCTTCCTTCTTTCCTTCCTTCCTTCCTTCCTTCCCTTTCTTTCTTTTTTTCTTTTCTAGATTAAAATAAAGAAATTAAGATATATTCAGGTTGTACCTCTAAACTCTCACTGAATAGTCAATTGAAATGAAAATCTAAATGGCTGCAGAGTTGAAATTTTCATATATATATTTTAAATATAAGAAATGACTTTTAGATTCATAGAAATTCTCAAACAAATCCTCTTTTTTTTTTTTTTTTTTTTTAGAGAGAGAGAGAGAGCACACACAAATGGGGAGGGGCAGAGGGAGAAAGAGAATCTTAAGCAGGCTCCACGCCCAGCGTGGAGCTGATGCAGGCCTCCATATCACAACCCTGAGATCATGACTTAAGTCGAAATCAAGAGTCAGATGCTTAACCAACTGAGCCACCCAGGTACCCCGGAAATCCTATTAAGTAGGTTTCATTTTGCTCCTTTTAACAGAGGGGAAAACAGAGGCAGAGAATTTAGGTATCCTGTAGTTAACAAATCTACAGAGGTCAAACATCCGGTCAGAGACAGATACTTATACCCCAAATGCCCAACTTCATTTTCTTCTCTGAGGCTGGGTTGCTCCCTCTAATCTATAAAAGGTGGTTGCTTTCAATTTAACTGTACAACTCTAACCATTTTTGAGCAAAAGCCTATGCTTGCCCATCTTCTTTTGTTCAGTGTCAGTATTACTAATTTCAGTGCATTCAGTATCATTTTTAATAAAATTTCATTCTATGATATTCATAAAAATAAAATATTTTCATAAAAATATGTATAATGAAACATATGTTTCAGTGTCTAGTGAGATCATTGTTATCAAGTACCCTATTAGAATGCAAAGTTTAGAGCCAATCTCTAACAATTATGTTTGTTTTGAATCTGATATGATTCTGGAAACTCTTTCTTAAAGATGACTTTTTCTTATCTCCATTTAAATTTCTGAATATTGTAGATTGCATAGGAGGGACTATGGGAAGGTTAACTGCATAAACATTTATCATTTTTAAAACAAAATCACGTACTGCAAAAGATACATAGTGAAGCACCAACTTCTACATACCATGAGATTATCCACTTCCAGGATGAGAACCAAAAATGGATCAGCGTTGTATGTTTGGTTTACGTCTGCCTTTTATGTATTAGGAAATACTTACTTCTCTCAACCACTCCTATTTACTTCCTCTTTTCAGATGGGAAAACACTTTTCTCTGAATTGATGACTACTTATTTTTCAGCTAAAGTAAATACAGGTCTATATCTCTTTTCATTTGTGTGAGAAGCTGACACATTCTGTCACAACATCGCTTGAGTAAATGGGAAAGTGACAGCTTCCTGGCAAAATTTTAAAGAGATAAACATCTATTTTTGTTTAAACAGCCACTAAAAAAATCAGATAGAAGCTTTCCAGGTTGAAAGAATAAAGAATGCATGAGTGGTGCAAATTGGTAAATGAATGCACGTTCAAAAACTTCTGATGTTTGCCTCTATAATTTTAACCACAGCTCAGTGTTTTTTGGGATTAAATAATAAGTCTTCAAAGAATAAATTCTATCAAGATGATGGAACTATCAAAACGTAGATTAACAGGATTACAAAAACCACACAATAATATCCTTAGAAACAATTCCAAATTGAAATATCAAATATTTGCTTTTCCCAGCTTTTGAAATCTGTTTATTTTAAATACTCTATTCCTAGAAATTATATTACTGGTTTGAAAATGGCCTTAAGAAAATTACTGTTACTTAGTCTTTATTTAATACTTTTAAAATAATATGTTTTATAATGTTTTTCCTTTCTAGCTATTTTACTGTTATCATATAAGCATTACTATTTTTATCCTGGCTTCTCTTAGAATCTATACACGTAGTGTAGTATATATACTAGTATAGTCAATTTTTATCTCAAGTAACAATGTTACTTACAAAACTTGTGTTTTTTCTTCTTTTTGCAACTGAGTCTTTAAAACAGAATTTTATAATTCACTATCAGTTTTTATAATATTGGACGAGTGAACACTTTCTATTAAATTTAGTATAAAGAATTTGGTAAATAAGAAAACTTGTGTTAATTCTGGAGACATAAGATCACATGAATGTCAGAGGTAGGTATTAAATACATCATTATTGGATTTTATGGTTCTCACATTTATAATTCCTGTTGATAGTAACCTTTTCTATATCAGTGCAGGATTCTTCTTCAGAATTTCCTGGAGCAAGTAAACTAATGTTTAATCTTACAGATTCTATGTTGTTCCAATAACACTCAGTGAGCCTTTCATTGAAACGACCATAATGTATTTCTGTATTCCTGTCTCATCTCATTCCATACCTCTCCAACCAAATCACAATTCTTGGAAGATGAGAACAGCAGGAGATTTTAATTTTCTTTTCAGTTACAAAACAGAGCTTGAGAGTCCTAACATTTACTTCTAGGTACTGTTACTGATTAAGTAGAATCATATACTGGTAATTGGTGAGTTATATGCTTAACACAATGACTGGCAAATAAACCAAACCGGAATAGTGTTCAAACTATTCTGATACTTAAGCTAAAAATGGATTTTTTTATAGAAGATAATTGAAGAAGAGTCATAGATTATGAAATGTAACCTGGGCCCAAGGGTGCAAGAGCGCCTGATTCTGAGAGTTCCAGGCAATCCAGTTGTCACTGACAAAATCCAAAGGCAGAGGGACAGTGGTAGCGAAATGAGAAAGGAATATATTTCAGTGAGGTCAGCATCAGTGGACTAATGTCCCAAAGCCTATCTCTAAAGTGCTGAAAATACTTCTAGGTTTATACAAGGACAATGTAGGACAAAGGTCAGTGGGTCCATGCAGGGAGCAGTAAAGGGCAGGTTGGTCATTGTCTTGGGGTCAGTCATACAGGGTCTGGCTGGCTTCAGGGCAGTTATTATTGCCTGAGGTGGTAGTTTCGGTTTCCTCTCATAGGATGCTTTGTTAAGGATACACTGTTAAGGTTTATATGTGAAAAAAAATGCACTAATCTGCATATTTATAGAAGCATCTAATCCTGAACTCCATCATGAACTTTATCATGTGCCTCCTCTGACAGTCTTTCTGATTTCCAAACAGAGAGACCTTGGGATTGCAGTCAAGATGTTCAGGAAAAAGTAGAAGTGGATCAGCCAAAATGATATTAACTGTGATGACCAGGATCTCCATTTTTCAAACCTGAGTATCGAACTACTCTGAAGCAAGAAGGAAGAAAGGTGGGCTAGGATTTAAACAAACAGCACATTCATTTTTACATTGAAGTCTCTTGATTAACAGTAGAAGACATCACTCCTGAAAGCATCTGCAGTGTCAGTAATTCCATTAACAAAGAAGCCACTTTATTATCAACATACTGTAGATTCATTTTAATGTGTCATTTGCACTTCAAAGTCACATAACTTTTATTATGGTAAATCAATTAAAACTATTTCTCATGATAATTTATCTTCTGCAGAGTTTATCATCTCAGAGAATGCAATATTTCCCAATTTAACTTCCAAGACAAAAGTGATGTAATTTGAATGCCTTTTACTGAGCTTATTAAGCATAAAGATCACAGAAATTTCAAACCCTGAAAGATAACTGTTTCATCTATGTGATAAAATGGAAGCCACAGTTTTTTGTAGTGTACTATAGGTAGTGGAGACAATATGCTAATTAGTAATATAACCTCATTTACTGATTTTCTATGTCTCCCATTTTAAAAGATAATCTAGTAAAAGCAGATAGTTTCTCTGATATTAATTTTAAAGAGAACGTAAAGATTTATATAAAAACACTTTTTTGAAGATTTGCAAATGAACTGAATTTGAGGATGATAAAGTCACCTGTTTTGTTACTTTTAACGACTTTATAAGAGGATGCTTCAAAGATTTAATCCTTATATTTGAAAAATGCCAGTATTTTTCAACGTTATTGAATATTTCCAAAATAAGCAGTTTTAATATCCTTTGCAGCCTAGAAAATGTTTGTGTGAAATGAGGAATTTTATGCTTTCCTAATTTGAATAAACTTAAAAGATATATTCAAACACTGACCACATTTTTTTTAAGTTTTATTGTCCAATTGAATTTAACTCAAAAATTCTATCAATATAGAGATAGAATCAAAGACAAAATAGTCATAATTTCTTTATGAGTGATGATCAGAATATGTTAGATAAGTACTGTATAAAGTACAGGGTATATTTACTTATTAATGCGATTTTAGTAAGGTTTGGTTTATTTTATGATAAAAATAAGAAATTTAAATGGCGTTTTTTTCTTCTGAGATATTTTTATTTCTTGAAAAACCTCTTTAGAAACGGATGCATTATTCATTTTCTTATCATTGCCTCATTTTGTTTCTAAAGATTAAGAAATTTGTGCCTAACAAATATCTTTGTACCCATTCATTTAATTCTGCAAGGAGATTGTTTGTAGCATCTACAGAAGTAGTACTTACAAAAATTAAGTTACTATACACTATCAGAAACAGTGTCCTTAATTTCAGTGTTTGTAATGGAAAAATTAGAATCTAATATAAAAGAGAATTTTGCTTATAAAAATGACTAGAGAATAAAATCAAGTTAATTATAATAAACTTACTGCCTCCCACCATCGTAACAGTGCCTGGAGGATTTCCTGAAGTCCTTTGGGTCTTGGCAGAATAATTTGGGCACTGAGGACATTGTTGAAAATCATGAGGATTGAAACTGGAGAGACCTAGTCTAAAACCTGATATATGTTACGTGTGGTTTTTTTGTTTTGTTTTGTTTTTTGCTTTAGAAATTTTACAATATCCCATACCTCTTTTATTGTTAGTGGTGGTGGTGATGGTGGTGGTAGTAATGGTGAAATGTAATTAATGTCAGTTATTTTGAGGATAGTACTGTAAAGCATTTGGAATTTAGTAGCATGCAAATCAAAGGAAATACTTCAAGTTAGGGCTCTGATCCCCTACCAGTCTGTACCTCTAACCTAGAGACTTACAGCGTTCCTGAACCTCATGGCTATGTATTCCAAATTGTAATTAGGTTTCCACACCTAAGAGATCTTGAATTTAATCAGTCCACCCTTCTTTTCCTCTCACTACCATACAGTGTGACTGCAAAAATAGACCTACATCAACCGGAGGAGGATTTGCAAATGAACTAAAATTTCAAGACGTTGCAGTTGCCTATTTTTTTTTTTTTTTTGCATTTACCTATTCTGATAGTTTTAATGACTTTGTAAGAAATTACTTTGGGGCCTTCATACGTTTTTTATCTTTAGAAACTGCCAGGATTTTTTTCCTCCTTTATTATTGAATCTTTCTCAAATAAGAAGTTTTAATATCCATTTGCAGCCTGAAAATGTTTGTGTGGAAATAAGAACTTTTATGCTTTTGTAAATGGAATCCAAATATTCTGAGGTGGTACCCACACTTTTACATTACATACCTCCATTATATTACATGTATATTTATTGTCATAGACTATATATGTGAACTTTTATACTAATGTATTATGTATTTTGAAAATATAATTTAGTAAGATGTCTTCCTAATAAAAGTGGCTTAACATTATCTCAATGTAACTAATATCTCAAGGGGAAATATACACTTAAGATAAGGCTATTGATACTCATGGGTGTAAGTCTACTTTTCAATGCAGTTTTCAATTTCAAATCCTGATAACTTTGAATTATTTTGAACAACTTCTTTTTAGACATGGTTATGTCACAAATGTGTTGCCTCAGAATGAAGCAGATGAAGAGAGCTTTGAGCAATAAACTACCAACTCTGCTATAACCTTGTTGCCCTCCTGTACTTAAATCATTGGGACTATCATCAATCCATATTTTGTAGACATCTTGTTTAACTCACTTGTCCATTTCGTATGGGTTGGTTTAGTTAAAACTGGATGATTAAGTAGCAAATCCATTTAATTATGGAAATATGCAAGAACTGTTCAGCAGTACACCAAACTCCTGATGATAACTCCTTCATGTGGAAATCCTGCTCTCCTCTCAAACTTCCATTATAAATGCAACAGACATGAAATGAGACCCGAGAAAGCTTACCATGTCAATTAATGCATTCAAGACTTAAATAACTTAAAGGAGTTATCATTTTTAAAATAAAAATTAAAGATAAGTAGAAATTTTAACATTTTCTTCATATATCTATGTATTTGTCTTGTACAACCCCTGGTGTGTTTTAATTCTGTTTTAGAGCTGAAGTATCAGATGCTGCTATTTGAGCACTGTGATTTAGTTTTCTTCCTCCTGATACCAGCACATATATTATAGGAATTCTTTCTCCTGGGGAAATGATCTTACTTCCCATTGTTAAACTTGATCAAAACACAAGATTTCAGCTCTCTGTGTTCAGCTCCATCTGTTCCCATTGCAATCCCAACCAGAGATGTTCTAAAGTGGAATTGGCTACTATTTGAAACCCTGAATGCTTCCCCTTCTGCCTTTGAGGACCACACCCAAATCTTTGGCAAGTTTTACTTTAAAACCAGAGAAAAACAAAGGGTTTTTCATCTTCAGTTCCACACTCATCCAGGACCATGGGAAGACTCATTAAGCCACCAAAGTTATGCAGTCCGTGTTCCCAGTGAGTTCTCCACTTCCCTCCTCAAGAGACGCCATCTTATAAATCCAGTGTTTACTTCTTGTTGTTACTATTTTAAGGAAGATCTTGTAAATGATCCCAAGATACTAATTCTGCTCTACATGAAAGAGGGGTGAAGGATCACTGATAATGCTAAGGCACTCTTTACTGGCCCTCCATGAGGGAAAGTGCCCTCAGTGAGTAAAAATTTATATGTAGCATATCCTTAATAAAGAGCAAATGCAATTTCTAAAGAGAGAGAGGATGCCAAAGCAAAATAAATAACAAAAAGCTCGTTTAACACTTCTAATCCTTTTTGCTATTATCTCTTTCCCCTCTGTTGTAAAACTTCTTGAAAAAAATTGCTCTTTCTTATTGACATATCCCTAAATTCTAAATTCGTATTCGTGTAATCATCATATAAAAATGGTTCTTTGGAATATCACCTCTGGCTTCTCTTCGTTGGGAAATGAAACCAGCCACATTTAATAACATTAAGTACCAGGAGAATGTCTTCATTTACATAACTTTAGCATTCAACTGTCTCCACTAATATAATTATTGATATGATATTGATATGAGCCTGACAGGAAACATGAATAAAAATATAAAGTTACAGATAACTTTATTGTTTGTTTCAGGAACTTCCTAAGAATCTATTTATCTGATAATACCACTAGTCTTCTTCCAAGGATCCTTCCCTTAACAATAGATTATTCAAAGGAGTTCAAAAGACTGTGTACTATTGGAGAGTTCTCTAAAACTCTTCCTCAAAACTCCCTTACCTCAGCCTGTGCATCAATTGCACCATTATGTAGAAAATATTTCTCAATCTTATCAAGTCCCTGCATAAAAAGACCTATCTTGGGGCACCTGGGTGGCTCAGTTGGTTAAGCGACTGCCTTCGGCTCAGGTCATGATCCTGGAGTCCCGGGATCGAGTCCCGCATCGGGCTCCCCGCTCAGCGGGGAGCCTGCTTCTCCCTCTGACCCTCTCCCCTCTCATGTGCTCTCTCTCTCTCATTCTCTCTCTCAAATAAATAAAATCTTTAAAAAAAAAAAGACCTATCTTATACCAGACCCCCAAACATCCTGCCCTTGTCGTCCATTGACTAAAGAAACAAAAGAGCAAGTTATTTTACAACTGACTTTATAACAGTGGAATTGCAATTTGGGACAACCAAACAATGGCAAAGCGTGGCAAGTCCAAAGAAACAAAGGGAAGGTCCGCTTGCATTCAGTTTCAGGAGAAATTGAGGAGGATTGTTTTGAACAAAAAGTTCACTGGAGAAGAACAAGAATTTGAGGCTGTGGAGGTTTCTTACTGGTTGTGAGGTGTCACTAGTGCCTTATGGGACAGGGAGTGATCTTCCTTCTTTCTGCTAATTAAGCAGGCAGTAATGAGTGGTATGTGTATGTGCATGTGCACGAGAGCCCCCCCTTCAGGGCTTTCCTTCATTTTAAATTAGGTTTCCCTTTATTCATTTTCATACTTCCCACTTCCAAAAAGGCACTCAAACCCTAAGGTAGCACCTTCCTTCATTCTAGGAAGCAATGACCTCAACTTTGCTGTATTAGCTCGTTATTTGGTGGTGTGGTTTGTTTGCTGTTTGTTTTTAGGGACTTAGATATTTCACATACTCATCTGTTCACTTGTTGTGATATTTTAAAAACAAGTATATATATAACGTATATGTACATTCAAAAGAATAGTGTTAATAATTAAATGTACTTTTGCTTTCTGATTATTTATGGTACTATTAGGGCAGCCCAGCTTTCCTTATTGGCTGTAAACAATTGAAAAGATCATTATTAATAACACAAATTTTAAAAGCATCATAGTGATATGAGACAATGAAGACTAGATAGACTAATATGCCAGAGAATGGAGATTTTATTCCAAAGTGCAGTCACAGTTGCCTTTCTTGGCCTGAGAGAAAAATTTATCTTTGCTGGCACAGCCTAAATTTATGTAGGGGAAAGAGAAACCATCACAATTTTTTTTTTTAAGATTTTATTTATTTATTTGAGAGAGAGAGAATGGGAGACAGCACGAGAGGGAAGAGGGTCAGAGGGAGAAGCAGACTCCCCGCTGAGCAGGGAGCCCGATGCGGGACTTGATCCCGGGACTCCAGGATCATGACCTGAGCCGAAGGCAGTCGCTTAACTGACTGAGCCACCCAGGTGCCCCCAACACAATTTTTTAACAACTGCATGAGGCTGGAGTGAGAAAGCAGAGAACTGAGTGTCCTCAAATGTATGGTCCTTTGCTCCACAAGACATTTTCTGTATTCTGAGGTTCTGCAGAAGGTTAAAATGCTCGGTAGAAAGCTTCTGAAAAATAGGGCAAAATTTTATAAAGTTTACCAGTCTTTAAAAAATAGAGATCTGTGGTGAGGGGTGGGGCTGGGGTGGGTAGAGTCTTTCAACAAAGAAGAAATTAAAGTCCTAGAAGGAGAGTTGAATGGATTCTGAGGACCTGTAGCCATATTTCCTCTGGGGGCACTTCCTGATTGTGGGTGTAGGTGGGGACCAAGAATCTAGGCTTGGTCTCTAACAGAAGGTTGTTGTGGAGGAACAGGAAATCAGCAGAGATTTTGCATTCTCTCTGGATTATGGTGATGAAATTGGTGACTGGATGGGCCTGAAATATGTGACATTTCTATATATCAGGATGTTTGCTGAAGTCTGAGGCTGTGGAGTGCTGAATGGCAAAGCCCAATCTAAAACCTTCTGAAGGACAGAAATGAGTCTCCTACTGCCTTCCCAGGCAGAGGAAGCAAAGAATGGTCTTGTCTTAGAATCAAGGATAAACTAATGACTGACTACAAAAACTGCAGTCCAGTGCCAGCCTAACAAAATTTTTGATTTGATTGAGGCTATCAATTAGATTTTGATGTCTTAACCCAAAGAGAAAGTGATGGACTGGATACATCTTTGCTGCTTTTAGCCTACTGCCTGAGCTAGGTGGGAGTTTGTATTGGAGACCCTTTACATAATAGCTCGATAGCTGAATTAGAAAAGAAAAACCCCAAGTCACCTCATTGATTGGAGGTCATTGGAGATATTTGCCAGTCTCACCCTTGGGAATAGGTGGACATTATTAAATAAGTAAGGAGTAGTTAAATAGCTTCACCAGAAGTATCCATTTAGCACCTTTATTGAAGACCAATTTTTATTTACATATGTGAAATTTCAACGTGGAGTTGTTTACTTTCTGCTTAAATTTAGTCTGCTTTGGACTTTCCTTATTCCCTTACTATTTTTTTTTTTTTTTGTTCCTGGATGATTGTACCTTTAACCTTCATTCTTAAGTGAATATAAAATTCCAAGTTTATAATTAATATCTCTAAGTTCTTGGGCTTACTCAATTGGTATCTTTTAAGAATTTTGAAAACTGATCACCCCATTATCTCCAAATACTGCTATCTTCCCTATCCTATTAGATGCTTTGGGATTTTATATGGACCTAGTGATGTGCTGGTAAATGTTTAATATTGGTTTTTCAAAATAAAAAAATACCTGATTATAGCATTTTCAAATTTCCATGGTGTGAATATTCCCATCATGGTCAGTTGTGAGCTACCAAAAGTGATGTTCATAAACAGACTTGGAAAGAGATAATATACAAACATCTCTTGCAAGCTGATCAGAGCTGGTTCTAGCAAGCTATTTTGTAGACTTATATTATTCTCTCTTACTGTGTCTTCTGTGTTACATATTTTAGTTGTTCCTCCAGGTTTCTAACATTTGCCTTAGGTATGATTAATCTGCTAATGCAGACCTTGAGTTTTAAATTTCAATTTTAGGGGTGCGTGGGTGGCTCTGCCTTCAGCTCAGGTCATGATCCTGGAGTCCTGGGATCGAGCCCCATGGAGGGTTCAGGGATCCTGTTTCTCCCTCTCTTATTCCACCTGCTTGTGTTTTCTCTCTCTCTCTCTCTCTCTGTCAAATAAACAAATAAAATCTTAAAAAAAATAAATTTTAGTTTTAATTTTTTTCATTTTTGTGTCATGTTGAATAAGTTTTTATTTTTTTTATTTTTTTAAAGATTTTATTTATTTATTTGACAGAGAGAGACACAGCGAGAGAGGGAACACAAGCAGGGGGAGTGGGAGAGGGAGAAGCAGGCTTCCCGCCGAGCATGGAGCCCGATGCGGGGCTCGATCCCAGGACCCTGAGATCATGACCTGAGCCGAAGGCAGAGGCTTAATGACTGAGCCACCCAGGCACCCCTGAATAAGTTTTTAAATATGCTAGTTTTCATTTCAACAAATACATATATGTTACATATAAATCACATATAGGTAGTTATGTACATACAATTTTGTTTTCTGCTTAATTATTTCAAAATTGTTTTTGGAAATTTTGTCTGTTTTTGCTGGTTTTGACACAGAGAGCCTTGCTTTCTTTCATGTTTTGTGATTTTTGACTGTGAGCTGCTCATTATTTTTGGAAACTTGAGCTGAAGTTAAATTTCCCAAAAAGGATACATGTTTGCTTCTAACAGTGACTTTTTGAAAATTCTCTCTCAAGGTTTTAGACTGTACTCAAATTTCCTAAAACAAATCTGTATGAAAACGAAACCACCTTGTGGTTACAGATTTTCCAGAGATTTGTCCCTTTCTACCTCGTTCCAGAATTGAAAATGGCATGTTTTCTTGCTGTTATTTCTAGTAAAATAGTCTTTATCTCTCATTAATTGTTATTCAGAGTATATATACTTTGAGGTCCTAGTTTTACACAGATTTCTCCTATTAGAGTTTCCATGTTATGTGGGCCTAGGGATTTATTCCCTCTTCTCTGCAATCTTTAAAATAGTCTTCAAAACAGAAGCTTAAGGTCTCCGGCCTTTAGCAGATACCCTCAGGGGGAATCTTCGAGATAAAAATTGGATTTGGTTCTCATCTGATTTTGGGGTTCTGGATTTCCCAATTTGGGGGCTGGGAATTGCCCTTCCAAGTTTTTGTTTTTGTTTGTTCTGAGGGGTGTCAATTTAACGGTGAATTTTATTTATATTTACCTTTTTACTACTTTTTCAGAATGTTACTTCTTTCACTGTGGAAAGTAACACAAAATATCTGATCTCTCAAGTTACATATCAAAACCTAAAGCCAGGGTTTTTTTTTTTTAAAGCCAGAATTTTAATCTAATGAAAATCCAAAGCACAGAACACAGCAGACTATGTCAACACTGAGAGAAAAAAGCTGGGCTTCTAATCTTAATCGATGCATGTTTATCTTTTCACCTAATCCTCTTTTAAGGAGCATTTTCAATTTCTGTATAAAAATTTAAATTTAGAACTTTTTCAGATTGTTAAATTAGATTCAATTTGCCTAATTAAATTGACTCACCTCACTTGTTTTACACAAAGGTTTTTCCAAGTAGTGAATGTAACAAGCTAGTTGAGTTCCTGTTAACCACAGACAACTGCATTTAACATGCATTAATAACATCAAAATAACTTCTGAAACTGAATTTTACTCTTTAGTTGAGGTATTTAAGAAACATTTGTTTTGAAATTCTTTTTCTGGTGTTTAAATTTTATCTCTCTTTTCTATATAGCTTGTAGTAAAACAGGGTATTTCTCTACTTAATAAAAATTGTCTTCACTCACTGATAGATATGGATTATCAGACCCTTAAAATTGAGGGATTACATTTTAATATTATACTTTTATTGTGGTTCCAAAATTATCTAACAAGAAACTGGTAATTTTTTTCTTTGAGTATGGATATTAAGAATCAAAGCGGGACTTAGTCATTAAGAATATACACCTGTCGGGGGGAGGTCACCCAAAAGACATGACCTCTGATTGACCTGTGAGCTGGACTCAGGCACTGGGAGTGTTCTCTGTCCTTGGTATGTGGCTTTCACTTGCTTTTCCTGCTCACAGACCTAGGGATCAAATTGTGTATCAAACAAATGTTTTCAGCATTTTGGATTGTGGTAGACAGAATAATGGGTCTCCCAAAATGTCCAGATCCAATTCCCTGCAACCTCTGAACCTGGAAATTGCAAACTAAAACTTGTTAGGTTACATGGCAAAGGGGAATTAAGGTAACATGCAATTAGTTTTGTTAATTGGTTGACTGTCAAATAGAGTAACCTGGGTTACTCAGGTGGGCCCAATGTAATCACAAACATTCTTAAAAGCAGACGAGGGAGGCAGAGAGAACCAGAGGGAGTCCTGACCATGGAAGCATGGTTAGGGAGCTGCTAGTGCTGGCTTTGAAGGTGGAGGAAGGGGTCGTCCCTCCAGGAGATACAGTTGGTTGTTGGCAGCTGGAAAAGGAGAGAAAATAGAATCTCCCCTAGAGCCTCCAGAAAGAAAAGCATACCTGTCTACACTGAGTTTGGCCAGTAATACTTGAGATGAACTGACCTCCAGAACTGTAAGGTAATATAAATTGGTAAAGTTTTAAGTCATTTAGTTTTTTGGTGATTTGCATAAATCTTTTTTTTTAATTTACACCTTTATTGAGATATAACTGGCATATAACTTCTGTGTAAGTTTAAGATCTGTAGTGTGGTGATTTGATACACATAACAATTGCAAAATAGTTAACGTTCATGGTGACTTGTTACAGAGAAAACTTGCAGAGGTCTCTGTTTAGAGTTCTCTGAAATTTATACTTTTGATCCTTAACATATTTCATCCACCTTTTCCAGAAATTGATTAATGAACATAATGCAGCTATTTAATACTATATTCAAAACACTTTGCTAGAAGTTAAAGGTACAATAGTAAACAAGACAGAAATCCTACCTGTGCTCAGAGAATACATAATATAGAATTTCCAGCGTATTAACTTTATTATTAACCATAAAAGCAAGCTCATTGGGTATAATACTCTACATAAAAGGATGAAAGCCGTGTCCTCAAAAAAACATTTAATTTTGGAAATTTTGTGGGTATAGAGGAAGATTTACTGGAGCAGATCTGAGGGTGTTGGGTGGAATAAACTCTACGTCATACCAAATTTCAGTTGCAAAATTGGCCTATTTGCATATCTTTCACCACACTATGTCTTGCTGTGCTAGAGTAAGGTTCTCCAAATGAAAGATGCTCCTTTGTACCTCTCTGAGTCTTTACATGTACTGTTCTTTTGTTTAACTGCTCTTCCTGATGCTATTCACTTGGCAAACCCACTGCATTACTACTACTTTACTTTCCCTCAGACTTTACTTATAGGAAGAGTCCATGATCCTCTTACTAGCCTAGGTTATTTTGTCATGTTTGTGTTTCCACAGTTTTCGGTGCTCATCACTATCCTATTTTAAAAGTATATTGAAAGGAAAATTGTTATGTGACTGTAATAGAAAACAGGTGCAAAAATGTGAGAAAGAAACTGATTCAGAACCTACAAAGGAAGCCTCTGAGAACTAGTTCATGACTAAGCTATAAATAACATTGAAAAATGTAAAAGTATCCTAACATAATATAAAGTATATCAGTATGACAAAAGTGGGCTAATGAGAGAACAGAATTTCCTTGAGAGAACTGTTACCACTCTCTGATGCTGAAAGCATGCCCCCACACCCAGGGAGAAGGATGGAAGTTACTATCTTCCTACCTCAAGAATAGTGCTTCCCCCCCCCCCACCCCCAAGAGACCACTCAGGGAGCTTGACCTGCATCTCCTGAAGTGGAGATGCTCTGCAAACCGGTGCCTGTTTCATGCCTGAGCAAGCCTGTGTGCCCGTGTTGTGGCTGGATGAGCAGGTAGTTACTAGCGATGCTGCACTACATTCCTAACAACTGATGAGGTGAGGGATATGAATGTTCCCCAGGGGTGAGGAGAGTTGCTCTGGAGTCCTCACAGGTTCTTCTCATAGTGGCGAAGCATTTACTGACTTTTGTTTTTATGCTCCCTTGATTATAGAATTCTATAGATATTACGTATTTATACCTCTAATACATGGCTGGTGCATTGTTATACAGTGAATTGGATGTTGAATGATGAGTGAATGTGTGATAAATTGAAAGGTTACTGTTTTTTTGAATATTAATCCAAAATAAGTGGCCTTTAAAAAAGAGGGGTGCTTGGGTGCTTAGTTGGTTAAGCGTCTGCCTTTGGCTCAGGTCATGATCCCAGGGTCCTGGGATCGAGCCCCACATCGGGCTTCACATTCAGCGGGGAGCCTGGTTCTCCCTCTCCCTCTGCTGCTCCCCCTGCTTGTGCTTGCTCGCTCTCTCAAAATCTTAAAAAAAGGTTTACAAAACTACATTTTTCCCTCTAATTTTCTTAATATTTATCTTAGGTAGAGAAGACATTATTAGTTCTGTCTTTCAGATTAGGTAACTAGCTCAGGAAGAAAGAACTAATTATATAGTTAATAAGAACAGAATTTGTTTTTCTAATTCTTTCATTGCATCATGTTGATTTAAAATGTCAATTGAATTGAAATGAAACGGTCCCTATTTTGTGTACATGGAAACATTAGATGAACTTTTTGAAAATTGTCATTTTAATTATGATAATCAATATGTAATTTATTGGTTGAAAGTTGAAATGAATAGAAAACCGAGAACTTAATGTACCAGGCATACTATCACAAAAATCTACATGGATGATAAAATATCCCATTGCAAGTATTTTTACTTTTTTTTTTATTAATATTGCTAATTTAATAGCCACACCTTGACCATGCAGCTTTTTTTTTATAGAATCCACTTTCATTACTAGTCAGTTTTGCCAAGTAAGCTTCAGGGGGAAGTAATTAAATTTAATAGAAGCCACCTTCATTTTGAATCTGCCGTCAATTTAAAGCCATGGGGAAAGGTAATTACATTTAATAGACACTACAGTTTCTAGACGAAGATGTACGGTATGTGACGTTAATCATTAGCCCAACAGTCTGAAAAGTGAAATCTCACTTAGAACAAATTCCCTGTAAGTAAACTAGACCTTCCTTTTTCCTTTTCAACTTAATAGAAGTAAAAAAATGATGCTTATTTGGCTCCTAAATATGTTATTGAACTCTTACCCAGAAGATCCAGTTCATTGATTTCAAACAGTGAAACGAAGTTAGATGGCATTTATGAATCCCACTGCAGTATTATTAACTCTTAAGGAAATATATATTGATAATATTTTTATTAAATATTTCTTAGACTCAATAACCTCTTTCTCTTTCCTAATTGCTGAGCTTGGCACAATAAACTACTGTTGTTTTAATCCATTCTTATATTAGTTTTTTATGCTGTGCTTTATGTAAATTAAAGATGTTTATGAAGTTTCAGTATATAGGAGTTTTAAATCAGTGAAAGATAATAAATATGAAAGCAGAACATTCCTTTTTGGTAAACACATCTACAAGCCTGACTGCATTTCACTAAGCATTTTATAGGTTCATTATGCCATTTGGCTCACATTGAAGTCACCTTAGATTTAATTTTTATTTCTTCAGGGTGTATGAATAATTTTTGGCTTCTGTTTAGACATTTGATTTTAAAAATAGTTTTCAAATCAAATTTAGATAATGAGCTCCTATATAGTTCCCATGGAATTTCCCAAGAGTTTGTGAAATTAAAAATGCATCTAGAATTGGTAAAATTTACAATGCTATTTTAGGAATCTAGGATTATTACTCTTCAGTGACAGTTTTATTCAATTCTTTCTTGTACCTATTTAGGCTAGCATAGTCCTATATAGAGACAAGGAGAAAAGAATATGAATGGGAATAGTTTTCAGGATTGAAGACAATCAAAAATAATATCTTAAGCGAAAATAAAGTTCATCTAAATAGCATCTTGCCACTTAAGAATAGTAATAATTATAAATTTATAACTGTTAAGACACAATAATTTTTTTTAGAACTGAAACACTAGAAAATTTTGTAAGGAAATTTTAAGAAGTTGGACATTTACCACTTGTGATAAAAACAAAACCACAATTGTCCTTTTTTTAAAACATCTATACTTCTCACTTTTAACTAGCAATTTTTTAAGAACTGTGGTGTCTGTTTTCTTTTTGTGTTGAGTTTGCTCATTTTTCAAGTACTTAGACTCCATTGGTTCATTATCTTTAATGATGTCATTCACATTTCTCAAGGGATGGGTTTCTTTAAGACTAACAGATAGTTATGGGGTCAGGTTTCATTGGATTTTTAAAAAGATTCATCGTGTTTAGTGAAGTAAGATTAAAACGGTTGATTGATCATATCAGGTACCTTGGTTGGGTGTCTAGAGGCATCCTCCATATTTAAGAACTAAATTTGTTCAACATTTTCAAAAATCGTAAATATTCAGTATTCATTTATAGTTTATCTGAACAATAAAACCTGAACAATTAAACAAGCTCTATGGTTTTCTTTTTGAACTCAGCATTGCTTATGTTTGCAACAGCCAAAGGTAGTTAGAAATTCATACATTTTTAATATTAGTACAGTTTTTCTATTCATCAACCTTTTTATCATACAGTTTAAGTATAAAGAGGAGTTATATCACTATCTACAAAGTTTATACTGAAAAGTTTTAAAGACTATTAAAGTTGGGTGTAAAAAGTTTTTGAAAAGTTTTTTTTTTTTTTTTTTTTAACCCACATCAATTGCAAAGAGAATGCTCTAAGTGCATCTATTTACACAGACTATTCCAGTGCTCAAGTATTAGAAAATAATATGCCCTGGTCAAATGATATTTCAAAACTGTTTAAAATTTAAAGTTTTACATTTATCTTTTTCAAATGCTGTATATAAAGAAATACCATAAAAGCTGCTAAAGCAAATAATCACAAAAAACATTTTGTAAATTCAACGAATTTTTGAAACCCCATGGATTTAAAATAAAAATAGCAAAACAGATTAACTCCAAAATTACAGTGTGGTGATTTATGAATAAGGGTAATATTTTCAGAATAGTATTGTTAATTGTTAGTATTGATGGATGTTGCTTAAAACCAACCTCCAAATAAGGTACCTGAAACCTTCATATAATAAAAATACATTTTACTTGTACATTGTGTACATCCATGCTAAAGCAAGTATACCCAAGAACATAAGTTTATAAATTAGAGTATTAGAGTTGAATAATAGAAAAATACAAATTGACTAATCTGTAGCCCATACCCAGCCATGTTGATCCTTATTGTTAAACTGTTGCTTCACAAGGTCCTTTATAGAAACTTCCATGTGAAATATTCTCTGCTTTTCTAAGAGGTCTGCCTACTATGGCATGAAACTCTAATATGTTGCATTAGTACTTTGTATGTATCTCCATTAATATATTTGTCATATTCATCTGAAAAATAAAGGCCTACTATAAAAAAGAATGCCTGTTGGCACTGAATATAGCAACAAACAAAATCTCTCCTCACATGGATTATACAATTAAGTGTATTTTAATACTTTTTATGAATGTTTATCCCATTGTTGGCTGTACTATTATTTATTGAAATGTTACTTATTATCCATATATTAGTATGCAGTTTCAACTGGTACAACAAAGAGCTCCAATAATGCACTGCCCAAACAGGATAGTTTATTTCTCAGTTAAATAATAGTAAAAAGGAAATGGAAAATTCCCAGCAAGTAGATTTTTGCTCCAGAAAACTGTCCGGAGATCCGGGTTCTATTCATATTATTACCACACCATTCTCTAGAGCAGCATTGTGCATCAGAAATATAAGGCAAATCAAATCAAAAATTCAAAAAATTCTAATCCTATTAAAGATAAAATTAGTTTTAATGTGTTCTAATATATTTCAGATCCCCAGTATGAGATCTAGATCAATTATTGAAATATTTTACCTCTTTTTTTTTTTTCATACTATCTTTTTTTTTTTTTAAGATTTTATTTATTTGACAGACACAGCGAGAGAGGGAACACACAAGCAGGGGAGTAGAGGAGGGAGAAGCAGGCTTCCCGCCGAGCAGGGTGCCCGATGTGGGGCTCGATCCCAGAACGCTGGGATCATGACCTGAGCTGAAGGCAGACGCTTAATGACTGAGCTACCCAGGCACCCCTTTTCATACTATATCTTAAAAAATAGGTGTATATTTTATACTTGCAATTCATGTCCATTTGGATTAGCCACTCAATTTGGACTAGTGTCTGCTATACTGGGCTGTGTAGCTATATGAATGGTGGAAGCTGGCTCATGACCACTATATTTAGTGCCCTTAGAGCTAGGCAGGAGGGACTGCTTCCTTGTCTTCCATGCTGCAGAAGGGTCCTGCTCATTACTCTACACTTCTCAGCATGTAGTGGTGAGCCCAAGAACAAGGGTATATGTGTACCTGAAATCTATGCTCCTCGTTTTAGACTGCAGAGTACCTGGGAACTCAGAATTTCCTTCCAAAGATTTGCCTACAGGGCCAACACTTTTTCTGAAGGTAAACCTGACGCCAGTGTGGATACCCATTAACCTAAAGGATGACAGTTGGGTTGGGGTATACCTGAGGCTTGGACGTGTGGTGGTCTGGGGTATCCATGAGTGTCTGCAGCCAATCTCACTGTGCAGAAAAGTACGTGAGGCAGGAATAGTATACTAATCCATCATGGACTTTGGTCTAAGTGCCAGGTTTTTGAGTATTCCCAGTTGTGACACAGTATGTAGATGAGTGGAAATTCTAGATTTAAACCTGGACTTCCAGGTGGTTAGAAAGGTGAAATTATCAAGTTAGAAGGCTACAGCGTACTTTATATAACTGTTATATTGATATCTCTTAAGTATTTCTACATGTATGCAGATCTCCATTTGTACTCTCCAGTCCTTGCAGATGTTAAGGAGGTGCTTGGTTGCATCTGTACTCAGCATGTAGGTGAGAGAGTAAAAGAGGGAAATGTATTCCCACTCATGTTAAGTGTAATATTCAGAAATTTCAGCCATGATCTCTACTCACAACCGGTGATGAAAGCTTAATTTCCTAGATTCCATTAACTGTGAAAGAAGCAAGAAAATATTGAGGTGAGAAGCTATGTGACTAGTTAGAATATCTGTAAATGGGGCGCCTGGGTGGCTCAGTTGGTTAAGCGACTGCCTTTGGCTCAGGTCATGATCCTGGAGTCCCAGGATCGAGTCCCGCATCGGGCTCCCTGCTCGGCAGGGAGTCTGCTTCTCCCTCTGACCCTCTTCCCTCCCGTGCTCTCTATCTCATTCTCTCTCTCTCAAATAAATAAATAAAATCTTAAAAAAATCTGTAAATGTATTAATATATAAAAAAGAAAACGAATATTGGGGAACAATTAGAGGTATCAGCTACAGCCCAGCATGTGCTTAACATTTCCACCAGCTTTCTTGGTGCTAAGTAATCACTCATGCCCTCAAAAAGTTTAGAGTTTAGTGTGGAACAAAGACAAATAAGCCATCATATTACAGTGTAATGAATCTTGTAATAGTGTTATCCATAGTCCAGGTTGCTTTGAAGGGCCAGTAAGAGCAGGGGCCAGTATGTTTTTTGGCAGGGGAAAAACTTGTCTAACCATATTGTTTTATCATAAACATATGATAGTACTCTGTGAGTATTTGCTGGATGAGTTAGCTTTCATCAGACCCATTAATAGGCATGCCATAATTCTTTGCTTTTACATTGAGTCATTTGATCATAGATTCTCAGAACATGTAGAAAAAATAAGTTATGAATGGATATTCAACTTCTTAACCAGAAGATAATTCTTTATGGTATTTGTTACATGTCCTCTAATTCCTGCTTTAACTTCAACTACTTTTCAAAACTGTATTCTTACTAATTATTCTAAACCCTCAGGGCATTTTGTATATTTCTCTAATAGAGACACATTATATTGTGATATACTTATTAGCTCTTTGCTTCTATGTTTCCCTTGCTAGAGAGAGCATGGCCAACTCAAGATGAAGCTGTATCCTATTCATCTTTATTTCCTAGCATATGTCCCAGTAGATACATAGTAAATACTTAGTAACTAAAAATGCTCAATTTGTAAAAGCTTCATCTTTCACAGCTGTGAAAGGTCTAACATGTTCTCGCAAGCTAACAAATTAGCCCACAGGAGCCCAGAATTCTCTAGAAGAGAACAGAGCTCACAAAGCAATCTTATCCGTTCCTCCAAATAGCCATGAAGCAACATGAGGGCTTGGTATCCTCTGCATGTACAGAAGTTGAGGCATAGAAGAACCCCAAAGTTGGGGAAACTCGGAGTTTATATAGGGCAGCTGGCTCATCTGTTCCTCTGCACCTCAGGAGATTGTGTGAGAGAGAGACCCTTGCTATGGAATACAAAGAAATTCTCTCCAGCCTTATCCAAAGGACCTATTTTTAGCTTTTTCTCCATCACCCTGGAATGTAAAGCCATGGCTTCCAGGGGTAAGGATACTTTAAGTCCTTCCAGAGCAATACACTGTGTGCCTTCTAAGGTAACCTTGTCATTCAGTCATCCTTTACCCAGGAGTCAGAAAGTCTTTATGAGGGGGAATGTGAAAAATAGTAGTTTCCCAACCTAGTTGATAAAGTTCAAAATAAGAACCATTTGTGAAGTGGTTTTCGTTTTCTAAAGCTTTAGAAATGAAATCTAACTAACCCTGTATATGTTGGCTCTTAAGTCATTTGAAGCTATGTTCTTGTTATCCCTTTTCCAGCTTCAAGATTTCCCGTCCCTTTTACTTGCAATTAAAGAGGCATCTAGAGTTTTTTTTTTTTTTTTTTAGAACTCATTATGATTGAGGTGTCAGTATGAACTTTTTAAAGAAGGAATTAGCCCATATATAAATACATTTAACTTGAACTTGCTGAGAAAAAAAGCATTTATTAAATCCCATGATCTAGATAAGAACCTGGTATTGAAACAGACTGGTTTATCTGCATCAAACATGTCTAGTTAGACTACTTTCAACCTGTATAATTGTTTTAAGAGGGAGAGAGCAATTACACATTTTTTCCTCTAATTTTTTTTATGGTGTCCAGTTAACCAACATATATTCCAACATTAGTTTTTGATGTAGTGTTCAATGATTTATTAGTTGTGTTTAACACCCAGGGCTCACCACACGTGTCCTCTTTAATACCCATCACACTGTTACCCCATGCCCCCTCCCTCCTGTAACCCTCACTTTGTTTCCTGGAGTCCGGAGTGTCTCATGGTTTGTCTCCCTCTTTGATTTCTTCCCGTTCGGTTTTCCCTCCCTTCCCCTGTGGACCTCTGTGCTGTTCCTTATAAAAACAGTATGGAGGTTCCTCAAGACGTTAAAAATAGAGCTACTCTATGACCCAGCAATTGCACTACTAGGTATTTATCCCAAAGATACAGATGTAGTGAAAAGGGGCACATGCTCCCCAATGTTCATAGCAGCAATATCCACAATATCCAAACTGTGGAAGGAGTTGAGATGTCCTTCAACAGATGAATGGATAAAGAAAATGTGGTCCTCTTTAATTTTTATTTCCATCCCGCAAGTATATTGAGCCCAAGGTCTTTTAAAAATTATCTTACATTTCTTCCCAACTTTGATTTTTTTTTTTTTGAGCTTATAGTTCAGCAGAGATGGAACATGCAGTAAGTTACTAGTACATTACAGTGTGGTAAATGTTTTCCCAACATAGAAAATGGGCTTTCCTATCAGACTGCAAGGTCAAGGGTGATTTCCTAGCAAGAGCAATGCTTGAATAGAAGTTTGAAAGGTAGACTAGGATTTAACACTAGAACACAAACATGGTCCATCAGAGTTCTTTGCCACTCTCTCACTGGATAGCCTTTCCTCCAATTTACAATACCACATTCCACATTGCCGTCGGAGACCTCCACAGACTAGCCCTTACTGTCCACATTTCCAGCAACCTCTATTCAGGATTACTAGGTATTGTTTAAGAAAACCAAGGCTTTTCTCTACTGCTCTTTTTTTTTTCTTAGCCCTCATTAAAATCCTCCATAATGTCCATTCACAGCAATGCAGGCTTTTTCTAGCAAGCAGCTCGAAACTCTTCCAGCCTCTACCCATCAACCAGTTCCAAAGCTGCTTCTGCATTGTAGCGGTTTGTTAAAGCAGCACCCCCATGTCTCCATACCAGTTTCTTAGTCCATTCAGGCTGCTATAACAGAATACCATAGATTAGGTGGTACGAAGAACAGAAATGCACTTCTGTTCTGGAGGCTGGGAAGTCTAAGACCAAGGTGCCCCATATTGTGTCTAAATCAACTTCCAGCTTCATAAATGGTTGTCTTCTCGCTATGTTCTCACATGCTGGAAGGAACAAGGGAGCCCTTGGGGACGTCTGATTTTTTTTTTTTTTTTAATTTTTAAATTCCAATGAAGTGAACATACAGTGCTATATTACTTTCAGGTGTATAATATAGGTAGGGATTCATCATTTACATTACTCTGTACGCATCATGGTAAGTGTACTAATAACCCCTGTCACCTCTCTCACCCATCCCCCCACCTACCTCCCATCTGGTAACCATCTGTTTGTTCTCTATAGTCAAGAGTGTTTTTGGCTTATCTTCCCCCCCCCCTTTTTTGTGTTGTTTTTTTTATTTTTATAAACATATATCATTTGTTTCAGGGGTACAGGTCTGTGATTCATCAGTCTTACACAATTAACAGCACTCACCATAGTACCTACCCTCCCCAATGTCCATCACCCAGCTACCACATCCCTCCCGCCCCTGCTTCCAGTCCAGCAACCCTCAGTTTGTTTCCTAAGATTAAGAGTCTCTTATGGTTTGTCTCCCTCTCTGGTTTATCTTGTTTCATTTTTCCCTCCCTTCCCCTATGATCCTCTGTCTCGTTTCTCAAATTGCTCCTATCAGTGAGATCATATGATACATGTCTTTCTCTGATTGACTATTTTGCTTAGCATAACACCCTCCAGTTCCATCCACATCATTGCAAATGGCAAGATTTCATTCCTTTTGATGGCTGCATAATATTCCATTGTGTATATATACCACATCTTCTTTATCCATTCATCGGCTGATGGACATCTTGGGTCTTTTCATAGTTTGGCTGTTGTGGACATTGCTGTTATAAACATTGGGATGGGTGCATGTACCCCTTCGGATCCCTACATTTGTATCTTTGGGGTAAATACCCAGTACAATTGCTGGGTCGTATGGTAGCTCTATTTTCAACTTTTTGAGGAACCTCCATACTGTTTTCCAGAGTGGCTGCACCAGCTTGCATTCCCACCAACCATGTAGGAGGGTTCCCCTTCCACAGAAGTTGCTGTGGCTGAGGTCGAAGAGGTTGCCGCTCAAAATTTTTGATGGCTTCCTTTCATTCATTTTGAGTCTATTTTTGTGTGTGGTGTGAGGAAATGGTCCAGTTTCATTCTTCTGCATGTGACTGTCCAATTATCCCAGCATCATTTATTGAAGAGACTCTTTTTGCCATTGGACATTCTTTCCTGCTTTATCGAAGATTAGTTGACCATAGAGTTGAGGGTCCATTTCTGGGCTCTCTATTCTGTTTCATTGATCTATGTTTCTGTTTTTGTGCCAGTACCATACCATCTTGATGATGACAGCTTTGTAATAGAGCTGGAAGTCCGGAATTGTGATGCCACCAGCTTTGCTTTTCTTTTTCAACATTCCTCAGGCTATTTGGGGTCTTTTCTGGTTCCATACAAATTTTAGGATTGTTTGTCCCATTTCTTTGAAAAAGGTTGATGGTATTTTGATAGGGATTGTATTAAATGTGTAGATTGCTCTAGGTAGCATAGACATTTTCACAATATTTGTTCTTCCAATCCATGAGCATGGAACGTTTTTCCATTTTTTTGTTTCTTCCTCAATTTCTTTCATGAGTATTCTTGACACTCTATTCTTAAGTCCAGTAATTTTTTTTTTTAATGGTCATTTCTTTAAATTCTCTATCAGGTATATTCTCTTCATTTTTGCTGAGCACGGTTGCTGTGTTTTTTTTTTTTTTTTTTTGTCCTTTCATTTGGGACATACTCCTTTCTCCTCATTTTATCTAACTCTGTGTCTATTTCTATGGTAGGAAAGTCTGCTACATCTCCTGGTCTTGAAAGCCGTGACCATATGAAGAAGAGGTCCTGTAATGCCCTGCAGTGCAATGTCCCCTCTTCACCAGAACCTGGTGTTTCAGGTATGTCTCCTATGTGGGTTGCAAGTATCCTACTGTAGTGACTGAGCTGGTTTTGCCTTCAGTCCAGTCATCTGCACTGACTTGCTGCCTGTTGTGGGTATGGTTTGGTCTTGTTTTGTTAGTGGGCCAGTCTGGGCTCACCTTGGTGTTGAGTTGAATAGACTAGGTGTCTGCCAGAGATGCAGTATCATGCAACTGTAGGGCATTTTCCCTGTGCTGTCCCCTGAGAAGGTTTTTTTGTTGGGCAGGTCCTGCCATCAGACCAGATGTCTGCCCCAGTCCACTGCTGAGTCTTCAGTGGGCCTGGCATCTGTGGTTATATTTTACTCTCCTTGGGCAGGGGGAGTGGGGTCACTTTGGTGCTGGTACCTGTCTGAGCTGCTTACATATTTCCATACTTGTGGCACTCCTTTGAATGGGCTCTAGCCAGAGGTATGTTGAAGGGGTCAGGTTTGCAGGAGAATGTGAGGATGGGGTTTGGTGATCGAGGTCTGTTGTGAGAGGTGAACTGGTGCTGCTTTAGAAAAGTGAGGTGGGGTGGGGTAGGGTGGGGCTTGTTTGCAGGAAAGCGTGAAGGCGGTGTCCTTTGCCAGCCAGGTAGATGAAATGAAGCCCCGTAGTCTCCCAGGGCCTGTTTGCTGTGCTAAGGGTGGGGACTTGTGTTCTCTTGCTCTCCTGGCTCTCCAAGAGTGGAGCCTGCTGATTTTTAAATTTCCAGGTGTGAAGTCCCACTGATTGTGAGAATTCACAAAATTATGCCCCTCTGGTCTTAATGTGGTCCCTGTGCCTGGGGTGCTGGGTATGGGGGTCTATCTTTCCCCCCTTTTTGCACCCATGGTCTCCTCCCTCTGGTAGACCATCCCAGTGGTCCATTTAGCTCCAGACCATGTCTTTGTCCTTCCTACTATTTACTGTTTCTCTACATTTTTTAGCTGTGGAGGGTCTGTTCTGCCAGTCTTTGGGTTATTTATACTATGTGGGTGTTACCTCATTGTATCCATGGGATGAGGTGAGCTTAGAGTCCTCCTACTCTGTTTCCCCCCATGAGTACAGGAATGCATTCTATGGGTCCTTTTTATATAAGGGTGTGAATTCCATTCATCAGATCTCTGCCCTTATGACCTAATGGCCTCCCAAAGGCCCTACCTCAAATCCCATTACATTGGGGATTAGATTTCAGCACATGAATTTTGGAGGAACACAAACACTCCGTCTATAGCAATTATAAATTAGTTTTAAATTTATATGGAGACTTTTGGCCATACTTTTTCATGCATTAGAAACTTCCTAATGATAGCAATCATAGTACAATAGGTACAGTAGTACAGTTATGTTGTATAGTTGCTGTGTATGGAATTAGTAATATATTTTAAAATATGGATGTATTACTGAATTATAAATTTGCATCTTCATTTTTATGTATAGATCAAAAGAGCATTACAGGAACCACACTTAAAAATGGAATGGTTACTTCAAAATGAACTTTAAAATGCATTAGAAGTAGAGGCAGGTGGGGGATGGTCAAAATGGGTGAAGGAGGATGGGAAATGCAGACTTCTAGTTATGGAATGAATAAGCCATTCATGAGAATAAAAGGCACATCATAGGGAATGTAGTCAATAACAGTGTCATAATGTTGTATGGTGACAGATGGTAGCTACACATGTGGTGAGCATAGCATAACGTGTAGAAATGTTGAATCTGTTGTACCTGAACCTAATGTAACATTGTATGTCTACTATACTCAAGTGAAAATCATTCAAATATATTTTCTATGATATACTTAATTGCCAGAAACAGATACTGTATAATCTGTTACTTCAATAATGTTTCCAATATATTCTTATTCCTTTTACCAGTGCTATTAAGTGGATTGACCACTCTATACAGAGTATCATTTCTCACCTTTCTCAGTGTTTGAATTAATTGAACTTCAGGGATAACATGTTACATTTCCAATTTAAAATATGTTGATATAACCTAACTTCTTTCTATTTCATTAGTTTAACAATACCAAATAACACATTGTTTTCTTAGTTTTGAGTAATTGGTAGAAATGTAGTTATTATTGGGTCTTCTAAATGTTTTAGAATAAATTATAAAGCATACTTTCAATACAAAATGAGTATATGAAGATAAATTTTTTATTTAAATTGGAAATATTTCTATTTAAATATTAGTGAGGATTTAGTCAATAAACAAACCTTCAGGTAGCTCCAAAGCTAATGTTTAATAAGCAGGACTCTTAAATCTACCAATGCTATAAATCTTCTTGGTTAGCTTAGAAAGCATAGAATGTGTTTCCTTTCACTTCTTCACCAGTAGTGGATTAGAAAACGTAGCTGTGCAAATCCCTGCTAGTTCTGTCATTAAGACATCAGAAATATCACTTTATCCCCATTTGGCTAAGTGAGAGGACATTAACCATAGCTTCTAAACTCCATTAATAACACAGAAATATGTACCATTGTACTTTAGGGGAAAAATCCATTTGATATACATTTTGTAACTGTCTTTCAGCAGGGAAGAAAAAGAACCAGAACTCTGTGTAATCTTACCACTTTTAAAAAGTTTCTAAATTCCAGGACACCTGGGTGGCTCAGTCGGTTGAGCGTCTGCCTTTGGCTCAGGTCATGATCGCACGGTCCTGGGATTGAGCCCCACATCGGGCTCCCTGCTCTGCGAGAGGGCCTGCTTCTCTCTCTCCCTCTGCTGCTCCCCCTGCTTTGCGCTTTCTCTCTTTCTCAAATAAAATCTTTAAAGAAATTTTCTAAATTCCATCTATAGAGAAGTAAGCAAACACATAGGGATCTATATCTAGATGTACCGTCCAAGCATCACTAGTCTATCACATATGCAGGATCTCATAAAATGGGTTTTGCTAGAGTAAGTGTATTTATGTATGTTACATGTTTTGACAAAGTTGAATGTGATAGATTTTATAATTTTTATAAAAAGGGTATGCATATTAGAATTCAAAATTGCTCAAATAAGATTATGAATTTTGTAAATTTTTGTCAAATAGTTGAGTTTTGGGCAACTCCATTTACCCCTGAAGGCCACTAAAAGTTTACTTTTACTAAAGCCATAAATAATATTTTACTATTAATGCAAGAACAGATTGAGATTAAAGCCCAATTATTTTCAGGGGATACTGTGTACTTGGTGACTAGCAATGATTAAAAAAAAAAAATCTACCAAACTATTTCATCTTGAGGGTTCTCTACCGTGTTTGTACACATGCATCTGGGTGTGCATGCTTGTAAATGTGCATATCTATACCTATATTCAAAACTACACAGTGCATAAATGTAAAGGAATAAAACAAATATATGTATATAAAATTTTTATGGAGGTTAGTTGACATACAATGTTAGTTTCAGGTGTACAACATAGTGATTCTATAATTCTGGGCATTATGTGATGTTCACCATAAGTATTAACATCTGCCACCGTATATTACAATATTATTGACTATATTCCCTATGTTGTGCTTTTTATCTTTGTGGCTTGTTTTATAACTGGAAATTTGTACCTCTTAATTCCTTCATATATTTGGCCCATTCTGCAACCCTCTCTTTTCTGTAAACTATCAGTTTGATCCATTTATGAGTAAAACCATACAGTATTTGTCCTTGACCTGTTTCACTTAGAGTAATACTCTCTAGGTCCATCCAAGTTGTCACATATGGCAAGATTGCATTCTTTTTTATGGCTCAGTAATATTCCATTATGTATGTATATCACATCTTTTTTCATTCCTCTGTTGATGGGATGCTTAGGTTGCCTCCATATTTTGGCAGCTGTGAATAATGCAGTGAACACAGGGGAGCATTATCTTCTTGAATTAGTGTGGTTTTTTGGGTAAATACCCATCTGTGGAATAACTGAATTGTATTTCTATTTTTAATTTTTTTGAGGAACCGCCGTACTGTTTTCATAGTACTTGCACCAATTCCCATTTTCACCAACAGTTACATGATGGTTCCCTTTTCTCCACATCCTTGTCAACTCTTGGTGTTTCTTATCTTTTTGATACTAGCCATTCTAACAAATGTGGTATCCTTGTGGTTTTCATTTGGGTTTCCCTTGTGAGTGATGTTGAGCATCTTTCGTGTGTCTTTGCCCATTGGTATGTTTTCCTTAGAAAAACATTTAATTTTGGTCTTTTGCACATTTTAATTTTTTTGTGTGTATCTGTATTGAGGTGTAGGAGTTCTTAAATTTGGGACTTTAACACCTTATCAGATCTATCATTTACAAATATCTCTTCCCATTCAGGAGGTTGCCTTTTCATTTTGTTGGTTTCCTTTTGTTGTGCAAAAGCTTTTTAATTTGGTGAAGTCCCAATAGCTCATTTTGACTTTAGTTTTTCTTGCCTAAAGAGCTAGATCCATAAATATGTCGCTATGGGTGATGTCCAAGAGATTACTGCCTAGGTTTTCTTTTAGGAGTTTTATGGTTTCAGGTCTCACATTTAGGTCTCTGATCTGTTTTGAGTTTATTGTTGTGTATGGTGTAAGAAGGTGGTCCAGTGTCATTCCTTTGCATGTAGCTGTGAAGTTTTCCCAGCCCCATTTTTGAAGAGACAGTCTTTTCCCCATCATATATTCCTGTTTAATTTGTCATGGATTAATTGACTAAGTATAGGTTTATTTCTATTCTGATCTGTTGATCTGTGTGTCTCTTTTTGTGCCAGTACAATACTGTCTTGATTGCTATAGTTTTTCAGTATGTCCTGAAATCTGGGATTATGATACCTCCAGCTTGGTTCTTAAGATTACTTTGGCTATTCAAGGCCTTTTGTTCCATAAGATTTTAGGATTATTTTGGTTCTGTGAAAATACTATTGGTATTTTGATTAGAAATGCATTAAATCTGTGGATCGCTTTGGGTAGTATGGACATCTTAATTTTCCAGTCAGTGAGCACAAATAATATTTTTATGTCAACTTCAGTTTCTTTGATCAATGTCCTATAGTTTTCAGAGTATAGATCTTTCACCTATTAGGTAAAATTATTCCTAGGTATTCTTTTTGATGCAATTGTAAATGGGATTATTTTAGTTTATCTTTCTGCTACTTAGTGTTCAGAAATACCACAAATTTCTGTATATTAATTCTTGATTCCTGTAACTTTACTGAATTCACTTATTCCAATAGCTGTTGAGAGTTTAGTGTTTTTTTTTTTTTTTTTCTTAATGCTGTATCATGTCCTCTGCAAATAGTTATTTTTCTTACTGATATGGATGCCTTTTACTATTGCTGGGGCGCCTGGGTGGCTCAGTCGTTAAGCATCTGCCTTCGGCTCAGGTCATGATCCCAGGGTCCTGGGATCAAGCCCCACATCAGGCTCCCTGCACAGCAGAGAGCCTGCTTCTCCCTTCCCACTCCCCCTGCTTGCATTCCCTCTCTCTGTGTCTCTGTCAAATAAATAAATAAAATCTTTAAAAAAAAATAAGATTTTCAGTGATATGTTGAATAAAAGTAGCAAGAGTGGATATCCTTGTCCTGTTACTAATTTAGGGGAAAGGCTTTCTGTTGTTTAACATTGGGTAAGGTGTCAGCTGTGGGTTTGTCATATGTGGCCTTTATTATGTTCCCTCTATATCCACTTTTAGTGAGTTCTGAACATGAATGGATATTGAATTTTGTCAAATGCCTTTTCTGTGTCTACTGAGATAAGGATTTTATCCTTCATTTTGTTAGTGTGATCTATCTCATCTATTTTGTAGATAACAAACCATCCTTGCATCCCTGGAATAAATACCTCTTTATTGTGGTGAATGATCCTTCTAATATACTATAAACTTCCATCTTAGTACGATTTTCTTAGTGACACAAAGATTTTGGACCATTGTGTTTTCATTTTCATTTGTCTGGAAGTATGTTTTGACTTCCTCTTCAATTTCTTCACTGACTCACTGGTTATTTAGTAGCCTACTGTTTAGTCTCCATGTGCTTGTGAGATTTTTAGTTTTTTTTTTTTTTTGTAATTTCTGGTGTTCTGTTTTGGGGGTCAGAAAAAATGCTTGATAAGATTTCAATCTTTATTGAAACTTGTTTCGGGGCCTAACATTTGATCTATCTTGGAGAATGTTCATGTGGACTTGAAGAAAACAGTCCAAAGATAAAATGTTTTTTATATATCTGGTAAGTCTGGTCTAATGTGTCCTTCAAAGTCACTATTTCCTTATTGGTTTTCTGTTTGTATGATCTATCCATTGATGTGACTGGGGTGTAATATATGTATGTTTTATAGATGTATCTTTATATAGGTCATCCTGTATGTGTGCTCTTAAACAAAACACATTGAGAACTATATATGTAACAATATGGCAGTAGAGAGAGCAAGACAAAGTTAATACGTTTATGAAAAGAAACTTAAAGGACAATAAAAAATATTTATCCTTGAGAACGGCAGGGGAGAGAAATCCAGGTAAAAGTAGAGTGTAAGGAGAAGTTACCCAGAGGGAATGTGCCTGGTATGTACCTAAAATGACTGTAATTAAGCTCTCCAGAGGAAGCAGAATACTAGAAAATAGAAACAATAAAGCACTAAAGAGTTTGAAGATGAATTTTGAAATCCAGTATTTTGAAATTGGAACCATCTTGACTTTTAACTTTTTCATATGTCAGCTCTGCAGCCTTGGACAATTGGCTTAATGTGTTTAAGGCTATGTCTGTATACATACAATGGGGTTAATAATGGGACCTCCATCATGTGATCTAGAGAGAATTTAGCATCAGCAAGTGTTCACTGATGACTAATTTCACATGTAACCTCGTTTTTTAAATGAGGATAGCCTCTGAAACATGAAGAGCTATGACCATATATGTACACATACACAGCAGGCACGTGTTGGGATGGTCTCAAGATGGAGGCTAAGCATTTATCCCTTATACTATTTTCTCACATAAAATCTAATCAAGGGACTTTAAACGAAATATTTCCAAAAGATGGTAAACATTTCTTCTTTGAAACTATATTTGCACCAATAGTTAAGATAATTGGGAAATCTAGAGAGAATGAAGTTGCATTCAACTGACAAAGGGTGCTTTCAATCCAAACAGGTGAATATGCCAACTGGTGAGGTGAATGTCATGTCTAATAGAACTTTCACAAGTTTGAGGGGGGAGGAAATATATTTTCTAGGTGTGCCTCAGTTTAATACCAGAAAACATGAACAGACCCTCAAAGTATTCTTAAAAGTAATAATTTCCAAGTAACTTAACTTGCTCCTCTAAAATTAGCTTCTTTTTGCTTTAGCATCCTATCTTTTATTTTCAGTTACGATTTCCTCAAACTTGAGTCCAGTTTTTAAGCATGATCGTTTTGTCTACATTTTAAAAATTGAAACTTATACACAGACATGACAATTATTTTGTTTAGCTTGAAACTCCTGTTTTTTTTCTTTCCTTCTTGAATGATCGAACTAAAACTACTTTTTTTTTTCTATTGGCAAAATGTCTTAAATCAGCACCACATATCTACACACAAATTGCATTAAACATTTTTTACTCTTTATCAGTAGAATACATTTCATTCTTGCAGAATTGAAGGATGTTAACTTCTAAACAAGATTGCTGACATTAGTGGGAACGTACTGAACAGGTCCTGTCCCTCTCTACATTCTATTCTGTCAGAATATAATTAAGCAGTTAGACATGACAGTGTGTATTGTAATGTAGGAATAACACAGATCCTTGGATTTGTTGTGCAGTACAAGACTGAATTCCATTAGCTCTCTCCCCTGCACCAAAAAAATTACCACACCCACCCACCCACCCACCCAATAACAACTTATTTACAAGAAGAAACCTTACCCTTAACTGAGCACCACCACAAAACAAATGTATGTCAGGTCACTTTTGGTGGATTATGGTAAAGTTGGAGAAAAGCATAGGCTACATTTTGGGTGGTTGTACTTTTCTTTACAAAAACCTATGTTCTTTTGCCGCCAGCTATTAAAGTCAGTTGGTATACCAGAGATGCTATTTTTAATTCCATCCTAATGTATGAAATTTCTAAGTTTCATAGGTTTCCAAGTATACCTTCTAAATGTAAATTTTAGTTCTTAAATCTTAAGTCATTGAACCTTTTTCTTTGAAGGCTTGATTCTTGTACCTGCATAAAAGTTATTAAAAGGGGTATCATTGAATTTATCTCTTCCAATATGACCAAATATGAATCATAACTAAAAAAATACATGTTGATTTCCATATGGGTATGTTTGAGAATTCTAACTTATAGAACAAATATATGTTCTATAACATTAAGTTTAGACATTTTTAAATGTATTAATGTATGCAAGTCCAAATTTTACTATACTGTGAAATATAACCATATGAAGGCTATGTAATATTAAATAGAAAGATGACAGCTTAAATTTTTAAATCTTTAAAATTTTAAATTTCATCCTATTTAGTTGCAATAGGAAAGTATGAATATTGATAAAACTTTAAAGTAGCTTCTGTGAAGGCAAAGACTTTTCTAAAAGAATATTCCTAATTTTCAGGAGTAAAATTTACAGTTGACTGTGAAACTAATCAAATTCATTATAGGACAGTTTTGTGTAGTGTGTATGTATTGGTTTAAACGTGTGTGTACATATAAACATACACATATCTGTAGGCTTACTCTGTATCCAAATTTGTACATAAATTTACTTGAAGACATGTATATACACATACTTGTATACATATGTGTGGGCACATGTAATATTCCACAGGTAGAAAAACTAGGTGAATATTTTTAGGCCAAACTGAATGTAATAATGCAAGTACATATTTATTGTTCATACTTGAGATGAAAATAATCCCGAGGTTAGTAACCACTTGTGAGACCTTGAGCCAATCACTAAACCTCTGTTATTAAACACACACACACACACACACACACGCGCACGTGCGCGCGCCCCTCCTGAGTCTGATTTGTCTCTCTCTTTTCTTTTTTAAGATTTTATTTATTTAAGAGAGAAAGAGCACGAGAGGGAAGAGGGTCAGAGGGAGAAGCAGACTCCCTGCTGAGCAGGGAGCCCGATGTGGGACTCCATCCTGGGACTCCAGGATCATGACCTGAGACGAAGGCAGTCGCTTAACCAACTGAGCCACCCAGGTGCCCTGGCTTGTCTCTTTTGGCCCAGCTCGAGGCATTCTTCAGCAGTGGGCCCAGGAAATAAGAATTGAGTCATGTCAGTAATTCTGCATACAGAGAAACACTTTATTTACATTTAAAACTGCCATTGGACACTATAAACACAAAAGGTAAAATCCATGTTAATTTAAATTGTTCTTAGAACCGTATTAGATAGCGAATAAAAAGTAGAAAGAGGGAGGAAATGGGAGAGGAGGGTGAGAGACAATAAGAAAGGACGTAAGCGTTATGGATATCTGTTAATGGTGTTTTTTTTTTTTTTTTTTTTTTTTTTTAAAAACAAGGAGTCAGGCATATTCATTTTGCACAGGGGCCCAAAATTTGGGTAGTTGGCATTAAGAACCCAAAGATGTTGTGTTCCTATTATAAAGATATTTTTTGAACTTAAAGTGCACTATGTGGTAGACTTGGACAATTTGGACTTGGTTTTACTTTTATAATTTTCCCATTTTGATTTTCAAGGTTAAAGCTTTTTAATCTTGTATGAATGCATTATATACACAAACATTTGGTCAAAGTAACAATATTCATTTATATTTCTGATAAACTTAGTGTTTGTAATGAGAAAATAGAAGATAAATATAGAATAAAGCCATAAGCATGCTATGCAAATTATGAATAGTAAATTGGATACATTGATTGGATTCTTTGGTATAATAGAAAAAAAAAGTCTGTCAGCTAAGTTTTTGACAGTGTCAAATACACAACTATTTTAAATAAGATTAAGTAATTGGCAGAATATGCTATGTGCACTTTTTATATTAAGTATAATACAAGTGACTTTTGGTGTGAAGACTACTTCAGGAATTGAGTTCTTCAGGTCACTTACTTCTGAAAAACATGTCCAAATTCAGTACTAAATTCAAAGTTTTACAATGTAATCTATGTAAGACCATGGTAGCATTGCATACTTCATACTACAGGAGTAATGCATTACTTGTAGGCCAAATGTACGATGCCAGGCTGCTTCTGTATCTTAGTGTGGCCATCCAAACTTTAATATTACAATGGAAGGAAGATCTCTAGATATGGGTTTGGGAGTCCCAAGTTCAAGTCACAACTCAGTCTTACTATCTGTGTGACTTTGGGCAGGAAGTTAGCATTACTGAATCTCGGTTTCAGGATCTGTGAAATGGGTATAACATTTTCTGTGTCTCATGCATAGAATGTAGAAATTTATAGAAAAATAGTAAACAAAAGCACTCTGTAAACCTTGATGGACTACACAATCAGGAGTTTCATTAACATTAATGGAATGATTTCCACTATGGGCTCAGTTTGTACTTATCCAGAGAATAACATTGGTAACCCATTGTATTATGACTGGTGTGTACAAATAAATAATTGTGTGTACAGATTTTTTTTTGTCGAAGACTAATTGTTATAGCAAGTAACACAACTAAAATAGTTGTGGAAATGTAAAATAACTGGAGAGAAATGAAAAAGTTCCTAACTTAAAATGAATGGTCTGATAATACTGCTGTGATGAGGAGGGAGCATTTGAATTGAGTTCTTCTGGATGAAAAAGTTAAGCAGGGAGAGTAAACATAAGGCAGAGAGACAGCAAATAAAAAGTAAGGGACTTTGAATTTGAAATGCAGTGGAAGACCATTTGAAGGGTTTTGCATAGGAAAATATAATGTATACTTTTAAAGGATCACTTCAGCTGCAGTGTGGACAATGATGGGACATGGTGCTTAATGGGAGCAGATGAAATAGGAAGCTACTATGATAGTCCTAATGAGAGGACACGGGCTTGGGCAGGACTGCTGTGTACAGTTGTATACAGCTCTGTATACTGCAGAGCTGTAGGTCTGCCATTCTTGTAGATTGCAAAGTAAATGGATCTCTCTAGGGTTGTACAGTTTTTTTGTTGTACAACTGTACACAAAGATCCTGCTGGGAGCAGACTAGTGGTATTGGAAGTGGTGAGAATTGGCTTAATCAAAACATTGTTTGGAATAGAAAAAAATATGCTCTTTAATGTATGGATATCGGTAGAGAGAAATGGGAGAATTCCTATTCTTGAACTTGACAGATATTTGTTATTCTTAACCGGTTCTATGCTTTCTTTTTGTGTTCCTTATTCTAAACAATTGAATAATTCTTTAAATTTGTTAAAATGGCTTTTATATATTTTTTAATCCCCTGGACAAATAGGCACCTTATGTATGTATATGGTGTGAGTTTGGTTTGTCAACATGGAAACATTTTGAAAAGATTAGCTTAACAAATTGGAGACATTATGATCTTTCAAAAAACTCAGATAATACACAGTAAGTGATCAATAACTATTTATTGATGATGCTGCTGTCTGCCCTTTGAGGAGCTGTTAATAATACAATGCAAACCATGTGCTTCTGAAATCACTTGAATGGGATATTTAATAACATGATTAGACTAATTTGCTGCAAGATTGAGATTCTTATTTGGCATTAATGTGGACTATAGCTTAGGCCTCTAAAAGTCACAGTTGTACACAATGGCGTTTTTTTGAAAATAAGCTTTTGTAGATTTATATAATATGTTATTGAGATATTGATTTAACCTATTAAATTCAAAATGCTGAAATTCCAAGCCTTTTCTACTTTTCGTTCTGCCCAACAAATCACAGCATGTTGATTCTTTGCAGGGTTTAACACATTAACTCGGTCTTAGAGGATTGGTATTTAAGAGCAAACAAAAAACTTCATTGTAAGGAGAATCTTCAAGGCTCCCTTTGAGAGGCTTGGCAATTGATTCAGTATTTCAGTGTGGTCACTCTGTAATCTGTTGGTGTTCATAATTCTTCAGAGATATTGTAAAGATTAACCAAATAGTTTGTAAAGTATTTTATCTCTTCAAATGCAAGTTCTGGGAGCTGAACATTTAGAAGCCTTATACATAAGCTATACTGCGCCAGAACCCTTAAACTGTTATTAAAACCACTTAAGTGTTGTACTTTATCACTGCTGTCTTGATAATGCAGGGCTGTGCCTATCATATCAGTTTTTGTCTCTTGAAGACTGTTTAAGCATAGTACTATTTATATTTGAAGTACTATTTATATTTGACATTTATCAGAGTTACAGTGATCCTTTTAAATTTGGAGACTGTAGAATCTTTACTTGATCTATCACCTATTCCCTAATGTCAGACTCCGTATAAGCACTGCCCAGTATTACACAAAGAGCCATGCTGTTTAATGTACAGCGTATGTGTAACAAACCTCCCAGAGTTTTGCTCTATGACCTAATGTGTTCTCCCAAAAGAGCTTCAAAGTATAGGAAGCTTCCCTAAGCTACCTAAAAAGTAGTACCTCCTATCAATGCAACTTCCCGGATCATTATCATAAATAACGATTCCAGAATGTAATTTCTTCTAGAGAAGTCTTTAATTTCTAGAAAAGAGAAAACATAAAGTTCTTCAGAATTTAGAATTACCAAATTCTACCTTGAGGAAGAAAGAGGCAATGAAATAGAGTTGTAAGGGAATTCTATAGTGGCCAAACACCATTCTTTTTTTTGTTGTTAATCACCATACATTACATCATTAGTTTTTGATGTAGTGTTCCATGATGCATTGTTTGTGTATAACACCCAGTACTCCATGCAGTACGTGCCCTCTTTAATACCCATCACCGGGCTAACCCATCCCCCCACCCCTCTCCCCTCTAAAACCCTCAGTTTGTTTCTCGGAGTCCATAGTCTGTGCTGGTTCGTCTCCCCCTCCGATTGCCCCCCACTTCATTTTTCCTTCCTTATCCTAATATCCTCCATGCTATTACTTATGTTCCACAAATAAGTGAAACAATATGATAATTGATTTTTCTCTACCAAGCACCATTCTTTTGAGTGGTGGGGAAGTGGCTGGCTCCTCATTCACGGCTGCTCCCAGGTTTGGGGGCAGTCCTGCTCAGGAAGGGACTGTCACTGCACTTACCAAAAGGAAAAACTGCCCATCACTTACAGGCTAGCATTTCTTTTGAGGAGAAAACTTTAATCTGGAATAACTTAGTTGTAAAACATGTTTCTTTTTGCTATAGTTAGAGTAGGGTCACACTGTATATTCCGGGGGGAAACAAAAGTTCAAATTTTGTTATACGATCCACTTTAAATCTATATCTAGCTCAATGACGTAAAAAGTTGAGATTACTGAGAATAACTTTTTTTCTTTTCTGACTGGCTCTACATTTGTCAAAGTATTTCCTAAGGTTAGGAGTTTCTGATCTAAATATATCAAAACATGTACACCACTGAACTGAAGAGAAGGTAGTGAAGACGGATGAAATAAGAACAGATACATAAAAATAGGCATAAAATGTGGGAAAAAGTCTAGGCATTATGATTATGCATTAAGAATGTCAGTGCCTTTTATTTCATATTTCTGGTTTTCTCAAATACTGGTTTTTAATCAAGATAAGTATTTTTTGAATCATGAATGTTATTTTAATCAGGAAGTGATCATGTTCCTCATAAGCCGTTTTAAACTACTTGTCACTTGGTCACCTTTATGCTATATTAAAAGGAAAACATTTAATTGACATGTATTTTGTGTCATTTATATAAATATCTTCTGAAAAATATTCTTACAAATCCCTCTATTTCAAAGTATAAAATCTATCAGCTACCACTGACACAGATTTTAGATGGCCTGTAATTCTCAGGTTTAGTTTAAGACTTCATTTATGTAAGAATTTGATTTCTTTACACTATAGTATTTCTTAACATTTCTTTGCTGAAAGTTTCTGCTTACATTGACTCTTTGCTACGTATCAAGATGCACTTCAGAATGTGTTTCCTTTTTGACAAATACATTAAATCATTCGACAGTTATATATCATGATAGTGATATTTTAAGAGGCCTTATATATCAGGTGTACCATAATGCTATTTTCCAGGAGTTTTCTACTTGGACAAGAAGGAAATAATTTAAACATTAAGGAAACTGTGGGACAGTTTATGAATGTCTTAAGAGTAAAAAATGAATTCTCTCTCTAGATATTTGGTGGCAAAATTAGATGTCTCAAAAGATGATTTTTAAAAGCCCCAAATAATGTGAAACCTGTAAAAATTAAAAATTAACTTTCAACTAGTTGGAGTATTCAGTATTTCAGAGGTAATACTGAAAATTCATAACACTTGATAAGTTACTCTACCAGAATTGTTTCAGCAAGACAATCAAAGGGGAAAAGCGCCACCTATTGATGATGATATGCAAATTATGTGGTGGTCTTTGAGCTTAGCTATCTGTGAAGCTGCATTGGAGTAAAAGAATTCACTAGGTTGAACATTTTTTAGCTCTTCAATATGAAATCCTTTATGTCCCTTTCATTCTGAATATGATCATTCCGTTTAAGGCTATATTCAATGCACCTTGAAACCCCGTCTTAATGGACTTTTTTATCATATTGTCTTTATGAGCGGCACATCCCAATGCTCTCAACAATATGTTTGGATTGTCTTTTGAAATAATACATAAACACCTCTCCTTTTTTTCAACAGTAAACTTTATAAATAGAATAAGTGTTCATAATTCTGGGAAACTGGTGTTTAAAAAATCAAATTTTAATGAAAGAGTTAGATTAAGGTCAAACGTGAATTGCCTGACTTGACATCATACATGTAGCTTAATGTGTTTAATGTATATAATTATAAATTGTCATTAGCTACGTATTTAACTTTAAAATCTTAAGGCTTGATAATGAACACTTAATTCGTTGAGTGACATTTCAACAAATTGTATTAAAATTCATGGACCATGTAGGCTGTGTGAAAAGGTAACTGTTAGTATTTTAAAATAAACTTTTATGTCTTCATAGAATTGAGAAAGATTGACCTTCATGTGGGAGATCTCTGTTCTTCTCTTATCATTAGAACAGTATTCTTCATCCATACTAGTGTCTCTTATCCTTTGAATGCATAGGAGATTATTGGACCTAAATCCTGAACGTATCTACAGGCAGAAATGGCCCTCAATCTATGAAGTTACGGGGGAAACAATTTAGAGTAAAATTTTAGTGTAGTTCTAGCTCAGCAAAATCACTTAGCCTTTAAAAAAAAAAAAAACAATACTGTTAGGCAGTTGAAGGAACTATAGAACTGTAAGTATGACTAATTAGATTAAAATGTGCTAAAATTTTCCTTAAATAGGATTTCAAAGATACGTTTATAGAAAGAAGAAATACCCAGATGCACTTACTTGCTAAAGACGTAGGACGTTTATAATTTGCGTATCTGTTTTACTCAATGTGATTGTAATGCCTCCAGTTTACTAGACTCCCTGTGAAACTTTACAGGTTATCTTTGTTCTTTTCCAGATCAATAAAGTAACAGCAGATAACTATTAATATATTTCTTTGTATCTGCACAGTGAAAACTTTAAATATTAAAACGAAATATTGCAGCCCATATATCATCTACTCTTACAAGACAAGAATGACAGTATTAAGATGCACATTCAGGATAGCACTCTTTCTACTTTGAACGCTGTCAAGAACAAAGTGCTTTACAGACTTAAAATAAATCTAGGTACTAATCCATTGAATTTCTGACAACAGGAGCCCAAGGTTTCCATGCACTTAGCTGAGTACTGCATAAGAGCTTGTGCATTATTTATGTCCACTAATGGTGTTGCAATGCGCTTTGTGTGAAGCAGTGACAGTGCAATCTGCTAAGATAGCTGCTGCTGTGGACAAAGCCATACATTTTCTTGAGCTTGAATTTTTGACAGAATACTCTATTAATGCCAATTCTGCTTAAGTAAATGCTGAGCAGGGGTCAGTTGTTCCTTTTTTCCCCCCTTCTCTTATTATTTAAGAAAACAGTGCCATAAAATTGAAAATGATGTTCTGAGGTTTGCTGAATTTTTCAGTACAATAGGAGCCGATAAAGGTCACTCTACTTTTTTGGTCTACTTTTATGATTTTGTGTGATGGTCCACAGACTCGATAGGAAAGCTCTTAGCACTAGGAAAGGGAGGTGCTATTAATTCTAGTTTCAGTGCCATTATACTCTTCAGTGGATCAATAGAATTAAATGAGCTGAGATATTAGGAAAATATTGGGAAGAAAAAAAAAAAAAAAAAAAAGGGCAGGAGGGTTGTATTGTTTGACCGGGGTTGGGATGAGTTGAAAATAAAGAGCCATCCACGGCAGCTGTCAATCAATCAGGAGAACTCTACTCTTACCAAATAGAATACAGCACGAAGCCTCAAGTCTTAAATGCCTATAATATCTATTGTGGTTTCTCTAATTAAACAGTTTTGGAAATAGCCATTGTAGCCCTCTTCTAGCAAGTAAATTTTAAAGTGCTCACAAAGGGAATATTCCGCAAATGACCTAAATGAGGACAGTTCTGTTCACAAACTTAATATTTTGGTGTATGAAGCGCATCAAAAGTAGGGAGATAATTCAGATGTTAAAGATTCAAAATTCTGCTCATCTTTGGATCTCTCTCTAGGACACAACTGTTTATATTAGAAATACATGGTTGATTTTTCTCTCCTGTATTGTAACGTTTTGCCATTTAAATGGTATGAAGTCAATACATTTTAGTCTTAATGGCAAAAAATGGTGTGTCTTAGCTGATAAGAGATACATATTAGATTGCACATTACTAATTGTCCTTTGAAATAAGAGCAGAAAAGACTTCAATCCCTGGAAGGGTGAAGTAGGCAGCACGATATAAAGTGGGTCACAAGCCATGTGTTTAATTCTTCTGTCAGTAAGCCTTACTAGAATTTGGCCACATTTTAAAATGATCTTGCAATGACAAATTTAGGATTATTGTAGTATCTTCAAAGCTAACTTCAAAAATTTTGAGAAAAATATTTTTCCTGTTTCTAATATGGTGGAGACTGCAAATTGCTCATCCAGAGATACAGCCTCTTTAAATTGGGCTCACTTCTAGACGTGTTCCTTTGGCCTTTGCAGTTGGGTGTGGGCATTTCTAGAAAAGAATTTGGAAGTGAATGGTGTGTACCTTTTTGAGGTTAAGATATTTAAGAGGTGGCTCTGCCACCTCCTGCTTTTTTTCCTCCCTGCATCTGAATGGATGCAAATGATGGTAGGAATAGTAGAGCTTCAAAAAGGGAGCCACAAGGGCACTGGAATCACTATGGATTGGGACACAGGCTTGTTCTGTTATGAAACCAAGACTCATCATCAGCTCGGTCACTGAATCAGTTGTGTTTGGTTTGCTACCACCGTTTCGGTTTCCCAAATTAATAGAGACAGTGTTACGTAAAGGGTCCATAGTTAACACACAATGGTTGTAAAAGTTAAATATGTTACAAATAGAAAGTTCAAATTGTTTTTGAGCTTCTCAGTTTTTCGGTTTGACATACATAGCGATACATGTTATGGTCTGTCTTCCCTTTCATGACTTAGAATTTGTCCTTTTGTGAGCGGTCCTCTCCTGTTTAAGATAGCCCAAGTGAGTTTAATTTGACAACATTTTCATTAGGCTGTGCAGATACATGCATTGCCAGCAGGATGAAATACAACTGGATGATCATTTCATTTGTTCTGCCCCAAAAAATGTTATTTTAATCATCTTTCTGAAATAGAAATTATATTTCTCTTGAGCAGGAAACTTTTGATTTCTCTGAGCAACCTTTCAGTTGAGCACAAGTTTGTATCTGGACAAGACTAAAAATTTGGGGTTTCATTCTCTCTAACTTCATGGAGATGTATTCTGATCTCTATTGATTTTTGATAAGGTTTCTTCAAGTTTATAAAGAAAAATTGGTTGAGGTAAATGATCTCAGAACTTGGCAGTAACCCTTACATCCATCTTAAATTGAAGACCAAATTTTAAGAGAACACACTGAACTTTTAAAAGAATAATCAATTAGAAAACTTAAAGTTGTTTTAGCAATGATTGTTTTTTTTTCTAGTTTTAAAGAAATGATAATTGTGTGGAATTAAAGGTTCCGTCATCTGTAACAACTTTTCTCAAACTTTAGGATTTGGATTGCATAGTATGTTCTTTTCTATGTATATCCTTGACATCAGCCCATATGTACTTAAAAAAATGAGAGAAGTAGTCTTTATATGTACCTATATAACTTATCAGATGTCAGTTTTTTAAAGTTCTAATAAGAATTTAATACTTTGTAAAGTAATATTTGTAAAATGAATACATGAATTAATAAGTAAAATGTTGGTGTCAACAAGTATACATGAGATTTTGGTTTCCCAGGAACTATGTTTAACCCTTAAACTTCCCTAAACTTCCATATCTCAAAGCATAGAAGCAGCTTAACATCTTATAAAACCTGTTAGTCAAGTGAAATAAACAGATTTCTAACAATACCTTCTTCAGTTTGAAACTCTACAACGGAGTATAAAGACAGTGATGCAAGAATTCCTAGGACTCTCATAACTGTTAAGTGGTATAGCAAATGTTAGCCCAAAGAATGCGGAATTACTGTTAACCCCGTCCTTTTTTTTTTTTTATCTGAAATTCCAGGCTTATAAATATGTTTGGCAGAATCAAAAGAAAAAATCGAAAACAAATGAGTCCTGAGAAGGATCAAGATTGGTCAAGATCTAATTTGTGGGCAGGAAAAGCCAACTGATTGTCATAAATTAAAAGTGAAATTGTTTGAAATATATGGGGATATTTTACAGTTGCAGGAACCACTGAGCAACAGATTTGAGAGGTGAAGGGACTAGGAATGAGGAGAGTTTCAGCAATAGAAATATATGCATCTTTCTCCAAAACAGTGTTGTTGGTCATGTCCCATTAGTGGCTCCTGAATTCTGCTTAGTAGGCCATCATCAGTACTTAAAACAATAGGTTTTCCTATTTTCTATTGTGTTCTATTGTAATGCCTTGGGTAATTATTTTGTAGAACTTTTTTCTTAATATATACATGTGTGTACTAATTCTGTTCTATATTATTAACTCAGTTTCACTGTATTCAAAATACCATGTTGCAAGGAAAAACCTCTAATTATTTTATCCTGGGCCATATGTTCACTCAAGGGTCTTCATTCAGCTATGTCCACAAATGCAAAGTCCAATAATACAGACCTGGGGCTGTTCCCTGGGCAGCTGCCCAGGAAAAGTAGACTTAATGTGAGATCTAATTTACTGTATTCATTAAATTCATGGACTTCTTTCTGAAACCTAGTGATGATTTTTACTAAAATCAGAAATCTCATTGGAATACTGAATCTGTGAAACAAAATGTGCTCTGTTCGAATCTATAATAATAGTGAAACAGAACCAGGGGTATATGGCAGTGGTTAGAGTGACTTATTCTAAGGTTGCAGAAATCACACCATTCTTATATTAAGTGAAATGCAGTAAAACATATGCAAATGCATAGCCTCTATTTTGTTTTCTTGAAATGTCTTTTTGTGGAGAACATGCTGCAAAAATACTCTTCCACAGGCTATTTTGGTGTGATGTCAAAGTCTCTTTCCTCTTCTATCAATCTGTATGTGGGAAATAGCCTAACCTGCCAAAACAATAGTAATGTTCTCTTTAGTACTTTAATAATTTCAAAATACAGATTTACAGTTTTCAGATAATTTTGTATGTAGCTACTAAATATCACTATTACATCTTTTTCCTAAAATCAAGTTCCGAAATTCATATGTAATTTCAACCTTCTATAGATCTTTCCTTCCAAAAGTAAAACCCCCAAATTTTGTCTTTGGTAACAAATTATTGGAAGTGGTTATAGTTCAGAAATCTACCAATAGGGAATTTCCTGCTGACTGGAGAATTTTCCATTAACTTCTTAGAGGGACATCATCCTAAATTGTGATACAGACAATAATCGTACTTTCAAGAATTATTTTGAATTCTACTTCTGCCTCTTGCTATTAACATTTATAAATTTTGTTTAAAATATATACAATTTTGTAAAGTTTGGCTTTAAAATTCACCTCCTTCAGCAGCACATTTCCAACTGGAACAAAGTGTACAATATAGTTTTACTTATTTTTCACATATACACAACATTGTAGATACACGTAAATGTTTTATCATACACCAGTTCTTCTCAGTCCTCTAATAGCTCCCCTTTTCCTCTGCCCTCTTTCCTCACCCAGCCTTCATTCCAGCTGCAATAAAAACAAAAGGATAATTTGCAATTAAGACCAGGAATACAGCTGAGGGTCAATAAAATCTGAAAACCAGGCCCTTGGGTATCACCCAAAGTCTGTGTTCATTCCCTCCATCTCTTCTGTTCCTGCATATTGGTTTAGTATACACATTGTTTTTTTTTTTTTTTTTTTTAAACAAAAAAATGGCTGCCACAGTATGGAAGTTTTTGCATCTCTCAGCTTCAGAGATCTTTTTTCTGTGATACTCACCTAGTCCTTTCTTAGTCCAGAACCAATATATCCAAGACCGGGCTGGTTGTCCCATGTTAGGTCAGATACTCAAGCATGGACCAAATAAATGTAGCTAGTGTCAAGGTCAGGAAGCTGTTGTGATTATTATAATTACTATTTTAGTGTTTTGTGGCAGAAAATTACTTGGTCTGGTATAAACACTATGAAATGTGTTGAGATGACATAGGAGCTTAAAATGTGGCTGTGTTCAGGATTATCTGGAACCCTGTGGTTAAAGAAAAAGTAAAATCAAACATATGGGAAAATAATTCCTACCTATCCACTAGAAGATAATCAGGGAATCGGCTACATAAATTAGTGTGGAAGCAGCATTGGTTAAATCCATATGATACAATAAATGAACATAAAAAATGTTCTGAAAGAATGCATAAAAATAGTTTAAATGACTTAGAAATGGAAATGAAGGTCAAATGATAATTTCTTAAAAATCTATGTTGTGCAGAAATCCGACTCGAAATCATGCAGAAATCCTGATTTCAAGGGAGATTAGGTTTAAAACTTATTGTTTTTGCAAAAAAACTTGGTAAATATAGACTTAAATGTCTTCTTAGTATAAAAAAAAGTGTAACTTTAAGGGCACCTGGGTGGCTCAGTCATTAAGCATCTGCCTTCGGCTCAAGTCATGATCCCAGGGTCCTGGGATCCAGCCCCGCATCGGGCTCCCTGCTCGGCGGGAAGCCTGCTTCTCCCTCTCCCACTCCCCCTGCTTGTGTTCTCTCTCTTGCTGTCTCTCTCTCTCTGTAAAATAAAATCTTTAAAAAATGTAACTTTAATTAAAATACATGAAATGGGAATCATAAAATTTATATGTATGTGTATATGTGTACATGTATATATATGCACATACCTGTAGTTAAAGCTGGAGTGGTTCTTAAGAATCCACTAGTTCAAAGCTCTAGTAGAGAAATTAAATGACTTTCTTAAGGTCGAGGAGTCCAAAGGTGACAGATCCAATAAGTTTTTACATATAGATTCAAAGTCTAGCCTCTTTTCAATTGTACTACATAAATAATGTAAATTTTCATTAATTTTTGCCATCATATATATTTTTCCTACAAAATAAAGTTGAATACTTGAGGGTGAGAACAAATATTTTTTAAACAGTAAACAAAATGTCATATTTCTTTAAATTTAGATCTCATTGGTAATTTCTTTAAAGGCTTACTGGGTCTGGGTATCCAGTTAGCTCTGAGTCCAGTATGTTCACATAGCACTCCTCTTTAGGGTTTGTAAAAATCTTAGAAGAGCTATCAGTAAGAGTGACTAGTAGGTAGATTCAGACCCAAGAATAACATGACATTATTTCAAAACCACATAATACTGCTGTCTATTCCAAATGTTCAACTTAATATTCTTAGAATGATGTCTTAATTGAACCAGATCCCTAGTAAAATTTCCAATGTATTTCTTTGGAATGTATTTATTCCTTACTCAGACATTATACCTTCAGTGCAATACATAGGTCTGAGGAAGGAAAAAAGTAGACTTGGAATTATAACTTAAAAGTTGTTCATATAAACCTGTGTCTCTAGTAAATATATAACAGATGTGCTAATGTGTCCTAAGGTAAATGCATAATGGACAAAGGTAATATTTTCTTCCCAATAACATTTTATTTCTTTCACCTGTTCATCTTTAATGCACCTGTGTCTTGGTGGCAGTTTGCTCAGTTGGAATTTGGAAGACATAAGTATCAACAAAGTATAACTCCTATTTTCTCTTGTGTGTTTTAAATTGTTCATAGAATGTTCACATAGATTTTTATATGCCCTTAATTATACTGAGAGTCAGGCTTCTTGGTATTTCTAGTTTGTATTGAGTTTCCCCAATTTTTTTTTAATGAAAATGAAGGAATAAAGTTGTCAGAATACTCTAATTTGGACTAGTATGTATTTAATACTTCTCAAATGTTTGCTTTTTGGTAATTTTTCTATGTTTCTAAATTTCTGTCCTCTTATTTGACCTCTGCAGCTATGATTTTGGGACACCACCTTTTTGTTCATAAGATGGGGAAGAATAGATGTTCTTATATTGATTTTTAAGTCTTGTTATTCACTATCACAACTGTTATGAGTGAGTGATATTTTTGGTCCAGCAGCCAGGGTTTGAGTTATCAATAACTCTTAAAGGAAACTGTTTGGAAAAATCTGTATTTTCTTCTAGTAACCGTGAATCATGTTCAGTTAGGGATAGATTAAATGTTGTCATTGGATATTATGCCTTCCTTATTATTGTTACTCAAAACTTTAATATTCTTACCTAAACAATGATAAAACTGTACATCTAAACTTTATTAACCATTTCTTTACAGATATGTGTCCTGTCTAATTTGAAACTAAATAAAACAGAACTGCCAAATTGAACTACCAGGAAGTAAGGCTACAAGTAAGCTAAATAGAGCAAAATAAGGTATTTGTTATGGAAAAAAAAATGGCAGATGATAACCTTGTTTTCCATTATAATAGGATATTGTCTGACTGATGCATGAATTATTCCCACATAGAATACGAGAAGGTTGGAATTACTTGATACTACACATGGATTCCTTTTTTTTTTAAGCCAATAATAACGTAGTAAGTGAAGTATATAGGATAGGGAAGAAAATTTTTCTTTTTAATTTTTTTAGGCAGCCTAAATGTAGCATGGCCAAAGAGTAGGGATGATACTCGTGTAACTTGTCCAATTCCTAAAAATCTTTTAAAGTTACTATTCAAGTTCAAATGTGGCATCATAAACTACCGATATTGAATGTGTGTGCCAACTATACTATATAAGCAATAGAATTTTTAGGAGTATTTCTTTTACTTCTTCCTACATCTTTGCTATGAAATTCACATGAAAATTTAAGTTGTCAATAACTACATGTGGCTCATGGCTGCCATTATCAGGCAGTACCCAAATTTTCCATTATTTGCAGCAAGTGTTATTGGATACCACTGCTCTAGACTACTTGCATCCATTTCATCAGTGTATGTACTTCAGAACAATTTCTAAGCCCACCATTTCATGCCTTCTGTAGAAAAGAAGCAAATACAAAACTTCAGGGTATCAGTATAACTTAACAAGGATTTAGTGCAGTAGGTAAGAGTTTGTTCTACTTTTCATAACCTGAATAACTTTGAAAATAGGCTTAATTCAGTTTCAGGTTCTTTGTGTACAAAATAAGAATGATAGAAATATGTCCTCCTTGGATTATTAAGGTTATGTAATATCTAAATAAAGCATAGAATACAGGGTCAGGTCAGCTACCTAATAGCATTCGGTCAGTATCAGCCATTAAAATGTTTATTGATCAGTAGTTCTATCAGATGAAGTAATAACATATGGTTTACTTCGTTATAATATTCTATCCCTTATTCTTTATTTTATCACTTTTTGGGGAACATCAGCAAGTGCTGTGAGGGGAAGAATCTTCCCATTTCTGTGCCTTTTGGAATTGGAACAGGATCATTCTTTCATTCTTCCATAAACCCATGGAGGGCATTTAAGCTAGATAAGCCAGTTAGAAAATTGAAACTAGTATTATAGTATCATGGAATTATTAGCTGGTCTCTGGATTATTCAACAGAAGTTATAATAAGTAGGTGAGGGATTTCTAAATAAACAACCTTATAGTAAATGCAAAGTCTTTTTTTTTTTTTTTTTTAAAGATATTTCTGACAGAGAAACATAGTGAGAGAGGGAACACAAGCAGGGGGAGTGGGAGAGGGAGAAGCAGACTTCCTGCCAAGCAGGGAGCCCGATGCGGGGCTCAATCCCAGGACCCCGGGATCATGACCTGAGCCGAAGGCAGACGCTTAACGACTGAGCCACCCACGCGCCCCAATGCAAAGTCATCTTAATCATTTACCTGCTCAGCCTTTTACACCAGTCGCCTTTGATATACTACTGCACTTACCATGAATATATAGTATATTTCCCTTGTATGATAATTTCTTGCATGCTCACTTAGGCATTAGAGCTTAGCACCAGATGTGTTGCTGTTTTCATGTTGAACCTTTTACTGCTTTTCCACAAGCAGCAGTAGATTGGTTGTGTATAAATGTACTGAGTGTAATTTTCTATTTTGTTCGAAAGCAAAGCACTCTAATCATAGAAACTAGAATGAATCATTTGCTTTTACTTCATTAAAGCTGTTAAATTCTACTGAATTATTTAGCAATTTAGGACCTATTTAGTCTATATAGAAAGGGTAAGTCTAGAAAGCTAATCTTATTCAGTTAGAGTAAGTATTAAACACTGGAGTTTGAATCATTCTACCACATTTAACTTCATGCCTAATGGAGGTAGATCTGAAATTACAGTATGTCATATACGAAGACTTGGTTTAGGAGCTCTCAGCTATGTGTTCTTCACAATGCAGTTGGTGAAAGCAGTCTGATTTAGTGAGCAGTTGTTAACTGAAAGACATTTTGCAAAACACGTTTAGTTTTTAACATGACATGTGTATGCATACATACATGTTGATATACATGCACTACCACTTTATATGTCTCAATTCTGTTGTCTAGATCCAATTAGAAATAAGTATTTGTCATCTATTTTTACTGGATATTTTCCCTTTTATTTGCTGGATAGTCTCTCAAAATTGCTTGGACTTCCTCAGAACTAAGCTGAAGATGTTGCTTCCTTTTGCTCCACTCGGGATCCCAGGATAGAGCCTTGCAAATAGGAAAAGATGGGCTTGAATTCCAGATCTTCCCAGCCCATTCGTGGGTCTTTTTCCTCATCCAAGTTTCTTTTCAGAAATGCCAATATATGAACATGTGATAATTCCTTCAGCTTGCTTGCTATCCTGATATCAGTCTCAAGTTAACACATCACTATTGAATAGTTTCTTCATGAAAATGGGGCTTCCAGAGACTGATTTTCTCAATGAGGTTAGAAATGAAGAAGAATGAAAACTGAGGAACTTATCACAGACTAGAAATCATCTGTTTCCTCTAAGTTAAAAAAAAAAAAAAAATTGTTGACTGCATTCCAATGCCCGAGTGAAATCCCAACTTGCATTTTTGTTTTCAAGTAAGTTCTAAGAGTAATCAATGTATGTATACTAGAATTTCAAACCTCGGACAATAATCGTATTATGTGAAGACATTTTCTCTGGATTTAACTTTTTAAGGCATGACAACATTGAGATTGAGTGTAGTTCATATATTTCCTGAATGATTTTAATTTACTTCATTTTTCCAGTAGTAAATTTGCTAATATCCTACAGTATAGTTAAAATAACAATCAGTGGTTAGATTTCAAAATCCAGTAAGATTTGATACAGGATTATGATGATCATATGAGGTTACTCTTGCTCTTGATCTTCTCCACTTAAATTTTACAAATAATCCAGATACATTTTTTTCCTTCCCATCAAAAACTGTTAACTATGGCATGAATCGAGATGTACCCCTTGTCAAAATATTTTCCTTTTTCTTTTTGACTATTTGTACCCATTTGCTTTGTATCACTTGTTAGCTCTAGATGTTCATAGCTGCAACTGTTTTATAGTTAAAGGAAAACGAAGTTGCTTGGAGATGATACTTAGCCTTAAACCATCAACTGGGAAATCACCAGTATTTCACTAAAATGGCTAATGTGAGCTCTTTTTTCTGTTTCTGCTGTGTCTGCACATTTTTACTTTTAGTCCTTGTCCTACCTTTGGTTTTTGTGTTCCCCTGTAACCAGACTCCATGATTTCTGGTTTACTTGTTAGTCTGAAATTCCAGTATTTCTGTATCATGAATTCTTCCTGTCTTCTGCCAGTTCCTTGAGAGCATGAATTGCATACTGGTATCAAGTGTAACTAAGGATGTTTCCATCAGAACTGGGATCTGTTGTTTCTAGGATCTACTTCTTAGCATGTTTTCTTGTGTTTGGAGAGTCTACAACTTTGGATTTTGGTTCCTGTCTCTCAGGATGCATGGATTTGAATAGCACTTTTGGCCTTCTTTCGCTAGACCACAAGCTCGATGAAGGCATACATCTTATATTTCTGTCAGCCTGCTTCACGCTGATCAAGCACCTTGAAGAGTAAAACATCCTTATGTATCAAGAGAATCTAATCCATAACTAGCCACTTTAGTTTCCCTAAAATGTCATAATCGCTGTGAAAAGCAATATTAATCACTCGATATCACTCAACTGTCATGGCTGGAATTCAAACAAAACTCTTAATTGCTGACTTTTTCAGTACATAACTTTATTCAATCAGGAAGAAGAAATAAGAAAATGCTTAGAAATATCTGAAACATAGGAAATAGGCTACGTGAGCAAAATGACTAGTTTCCCGCCAGAGAAAGGTCATTGGTAGCTTTTACTATATTTAAGAGCTTGAACTTTGAGGTCTAATGTATCTGAGTTCAAATCCTGTCAATTCCTTCTCCTTGGTATTCTACCTTAAACCTCTCCAACTAACCTCTTTATGTCCCAGTTTTCTCATTTGTAAAACTAGTTTTAAATCAGAAAATGAATATAAAATACTTTATACACTGATATTAAATATGTGAGCACTTAGTTTTGAGACCTTAGATTTCTCCTATGTAAAAAAAAAAAAACTGATGAATATGCAAATGTGTTTGCTTTTCTCTCCTTCATTACACATATTTTTTTTTTTAAAGATTCTATTTATCCATTCATGAGCGACAGAGGGGGAGAGAGAGAGAGAGAGAGAGAGAGAAGCAGAGGGAGAAGCAGGCTCCTAAGGAGCAGGGAGCCCGATGTGGGACTCGACCCCAGGACCCTGGGATCATGACCTGAGCAGAAGGCAGATGCTTAACGACTGAGCCACCCAGGCGCCCTACACATATTTCTAACAGAAGGGAAGAATGCTGTTTTTTATAGCCATTGACTCACATTCCAATAAAAAAGACATACCTTCTGAAGGATAGACAATTTTTTAATCTAAGATGATATTAATACAGAGACTTATAGAATCCGTACATACATATTCTTATGCTTAGGTGTTATATAATCATATCCCCTATTCATGTCAGTTTGATATAATTAATTAGAGATGACCAAATAATAGAAGTAGAAAAGCAAGGAAAAACCTCACTTAGCACTTGGTTCTTTTCAGATTTACTCCTGGAAACACTCTAGCTTCAATAAAGTAAATACAGAAATCTAATTGTTCCCAGAAGTGTAATATTTAATTCCATCACAACATGCTGTCTATAACGTTTCATACTCTACCTTGATAGAGTAAATTTGGCAAACAACTTTGTTAGAAGTGGTTTTGTGTTTATCATGTTCCTTCTTTCATGAGGTTTCCAAGAAAAGAGGGGTTACAAGCTTGACTAACTCACAACCAGCAGAAATTTTATTGCCATTCTTTTTTAGTAGTTTTAACTGGGTACTTATCCCAGAGGGATATATACTAAAAGACAGATGTTGGTTGATTCTTTTTTCTTTTCTTTTCCTTAGGCTAGAAACTTTTCTATTTATTAATCAAGGGTAACATATATACTGACTAATTACTATTCAGGCTCTAAAACTATACACCTTTGTAAATTTTTCTCTTTGAAATCTTTGAAAATAAGAAACAAGTCATGGTTCTTATTTCAGTTTAGCATAAAGTAGTTTGTCAAGTCATTTGAACTGACTAGCAGACAAAATGATTTTTTTCTCTTCAAATATTTGCTTTTTTATTCTTAAGATAAATGTTTTCAGAACATTTAACTTTTCTGCATTTAACTTAATTTCCATTTGCTATTTTAACTTTTCTTTTATAACCAGGAAAAAGAATCCCTATGTAATTAGAGTATATAGAAGTAAAGATAAAAATGGCAATAACAAAAAATGTGGAAGTTCCTTCCTACTACTTTTAGGTGAACCAGAAAATTTATTCCTTGGCAACAGTGTTTTTCCTTTCTCAGCCAAAGAACAACAAAGGCAACTTCTACCCCTTCTATATAGAATGACATTATAGAGCACTAAACTGTATTGTGTGGAGAGAAATCTTCGAAAGTATTAGTAAACTTAAATTTTAGAATTAAAATTAGGAATTTCTCAATATATCTAAAACTATTTTAATTTACCAGAATAAAAATTAAATTATAGGAGGCCTAAAAAAACCACTGTCACCACCAACACACACACACACACACACACACACACCACCACCACCACCACCACCACACACAAATTTGTACTTCACTTTTAAGAGAATCTCACCTCTTTAAAGTATATAAAAGCATAACTAGGATAATGAAAAATTGTTTGGACAAATATTTCCTTTAAAAGGATTCACTTTAGAAACACTTCCTTGATTCTCCACTTAATGAAATCAAACAAAACTTCTCAGGATTGGATCTGTTCCGTGTATAGGGGTGTGTGTGTGTGTGTAGCCTATAGAATTCATATTAGGATCTATTTTATGTGTGTAATGCCCTTGATATTGCTAAGTATGTTACTAAAATTTTACAAACTTTATTAACATCTGAAAGGAAGTACTGCTAAAAATTTCAGTATCCCTCTTTAGAATATAAATCCAAAAATTTTTTTCTGTGTTTGGACTGTGAAGATCAATGTATACAATAGCTGATTCTTATAAAGAGATGCCAATTTTTAGAAATATAAAGTGTTTGGTACTGGAAATTTGTAACCACATTCTACATTTGAGATTAACATGAAGATTAAAAATTGTTTATGAAAAAAGTGACAATATGAAGATGACAGTATACAAAAAGTATTTTAAACATGGGCTTAACATCTTGACTTGAAGGAAGGAAACAGAATTATATAGCAATGCATTTTATAATAAGGAATAAAATTTCATGAAATATAAATGATATGGGAAGTTCAATTGAATACCGAAGGCCTCCATGTGGGTTCATTTACTGTAAGCTAGTTTTCTATACTCCTTTTAATGCTTATACACCCTTGAGTTTAGCTTCCTTAAAAACATTTTACAATCATTCACCAAGAATATGCCATGGTCATCTTTTTTTATTTTGTTTGTTTTTAATAACTGTCTCCCTGCAGGCATCAAAAAAATTGTATTCTATTTTTAGGATTAAGTTTTATTTCATAAAACTTCAAATAGCAGGACTGGAAATATCCTTACCTTCAATTAGAAATATCACTAAAGTTTCTAAAATTTGTCTTTTACAATACTTCAAAGACAGGCACATACAGAATTCTGTGACACACAGAGAACCCATTTTTGTTTTGCTAATTATCTTCTGTAGCATTAAAAAAGATTAGGCCTAGTTGAGGTTTTAATTCTAAGAAAAGTATGAGAGGAAAAAAAAGTACTTAAGAAATTTCTCTATGGGAAACAGTATTTTGCTGAATAGCCAACAAATCAAAAGCACACACAAAGAGACTAGTCAAAAATCCATCACTAAGGTACTCATGCAGATCCTTACAGTCATGAGGAAAAACATACAGATGAGGAATATGCAAAATTTCAATTTGAAATTTCCTGTGATCAATTGGGGAAGGTAATGTTTCCTAACCATTTAAGGAAAAGTCAGTGGTCTTCTGAGGCAAAGGGTTACTGGGAAAATCCCCACCAAAATATGTAATAGGAGACAGAATACCAGCAAAGGCTTTACGCTGTCCCCGGACGGCACCCAGGTTAATATCTCAAGCAGCTGTCCTGATCTCTGTGGTCTAAGCTTTTAACTAACTTTAATTAAATGGAACCTTTGGTGTGCAAGGGTACATATGCCTGGGATATGAATAAAAGAAACAGCAGAGCCTGGCATATGGTTGCACACACATGCATCATTTGATTTTTGATTTTTTGCAAGGATATTTTAACATTCATGAGAGGTAAAAATGAGAGCAGAAATAGAATTGTCTCTCTGGACTTTGACTTTTTGCCTACTATTCTTACCATCACAACTAGCATTAAGAAACACTAGGTCTTAATTGTCAGATGCACAATCTGCAGTGTTTAAATGGACCCTGTGGATTTTGGTCCAGAACCAAACCAATTGGTTGCAAGCTATTTTTCTCTTCCATTAGATATTCTGCAATATTTGCATAAATGTAACCGTGCTGTCCGTCTTTTAACTTTCACTCAATTAATTATGCTTCCAGCCCCCTGCTGATGGACAAAAATGAGACTTCATCTGCAAATAGCTTCAGCAGTTTACAGCTTATTAAATGCCAAAATCTAGTTAAGACAGTTTGAGAATTCTCATGTCAGGCATTTCAGCATGCCATTTTTAACACAAAATTCTTATTAAAAAAAAAAAAACTACAAGTCAGGGGGAAAAAATCACTGGTATAAAGGTAATGAACAGATTAGAATTTTATACAAATTGTGTACTTAGCATATGTAGCTTACTCTGAGCACACTTAATTGGTTTGCCTAATAATGAAACTGCTATGAGAAAGACTACCAAGTTGACAAGAAAATGGTCTTTACAAATTACAAACAGCTTTCATCTATGGAACCACCTTTTATAATTTATATAAAAGTCTGTGTATAGTCTAGAAAAAAGAACGATGAATAGGAGTTATATACTCAAATATTCTTTTAAAAATAACTTTTCTCTTCATGTGACAGGTTTTACATATTGCATCAGACATCTGGTGCATTCATGATCTAGTATTCTTTATGCCATTTGGGGTTAGCTCTTCATTTCAGCCAGAAAGAGAAAGAATAATATATCCATTAAAGCCAAATGAATAGATAAAACCTACAGCATTTTGCATCCTACTATGAAAGGATTGAAATAATTCTTTCCATAAGTCAGTGTGATAATTTGACCTCCCTACATCCCCATGAGCATGCTTATGAAATTAGATGAAATCAAGATGTCCTTGAGAAAACACGTATTTTTTTTCCCCAATCAGGTGCCTCGCAGTAAACGTTTAGGTTCTGTAGACACTTTATTCTTGGTTTATTTTATAATATTTCTAGTAATAAGATACATGTGATTCAATTTCCTTAGTTTGGGGAGTGGGGGAGAGCATTCTGATTATTCCACTGAAGGAATTAAAATACTTAGTAAGATACGTTTGTGTTTAATTCTGCTTTAAGAATATTTTAGCTGTTGTCACTGAAGAGTCAGCTTAGGTTCTTATAGCAATTGGCCATCAATCTCAAATCTGAGGTTGTTGATTTCTTTCTTCAATCTTATGGCCTATCATATGGTACTCTACCGTATTGGATTTTATTGACAAATTGTATCATGTTTATATTCTCTTCTTATAAACTACCATGATAGAGCTGAATGTGACATGATTTATGACAGAAATGTCAGATTATTTTAAAAGCAATTTATGTCTGATCATATACCAATTAACAGCTTTCATACCAAATCCCCAAATATGTATTTGGCATTTGATCAAAAGCAACATATTTTATTGCTGATATTTGAATATTTGAAACATATTAAAGGATTCATGATATCCACTCAGTGGCTAAAACTATTGCTTTGACACACAATATTCTACATTACTCCAAGCACATGTTACACACCCTCTTTCTAGAGCTTCTGGTAAAAGGCGGGGGGTGGGATAGAAAAAAAAGTGTTTTCTGAGTTTGAATGAATCTGGCATGATTTCTTATGTATGTTTGCTATTAGCAACCAGAAGGGTAGACTTCTACAGCTAGATAGAAGCCACTGAGATAATTTGACCCAGAAGGAAAATTTATAGTAGCTGGAGCCTTACGTTATGTACAGTGTTTGCAACGATCTGTAAATTGTGTTGTGGACATGGTTAAACAGTTCTGGGATTTCTTGGGATTTCTTTCCATGGGTGATTTATGTGCAACAAGTGGGATGATAGAGCAGAGGGCTTGCTTGACTTTTTTGTTTCTTAGTTAAAAATGAAGAATCTTTCATTTTTTTCATTTTCAGAAAGACTTTGAAACATAGCTGTGTGTGTGTGGTTGTAATGGGAATCTTGGGATGTTTTATGGGTGTCCGTCTATTGGGATATAATAGAATGTAGAGTGTTTCCTCCTCAGCAAACATTTCAAGTATGTTTGTTTTTGTTTTGTTTTGTTTTGCTTTAGTTTTCTTTCTCTGCCTCTTTGTGCATTATCCCTCATTCATTTCTGGGTTTCTGGTAGAGGATTTGCATTGTTCACAAAGTTGAAGCAGAGTTGAGAAATACTGCTCTAACTATGGCATGAATAATACACACACACACACACACACAGGCTAAAAATTCTACAATAAATATTATAGCACAAATTAAAAAAAATAGAACGTAGAGCAACTGCAGCTTATCTGTAAGGCAGGTGATTTGACCGGTTTATCTGCTGCAGCAGAATTCTGACATACTCCTCCAAGAGGGTCACAGATACACAACTTTAGTGCCACAGACATAACCTAGGATTTGTTAGGGAGAAAACCTTAAAAGCAGAGAAGTAACAGCACACATACAATCCTCTGAATTTCCATTATTGCAGGGCACAGACCAGTCATGGGTGTTTGACATGTGTCATGGTCAAGGTTCCAGCAGCTGAGACCTGCCTTAGCAGACTGGAGATGGGCCATATGAGGGAGTGGGGCTCTTCAAGAAATAACCAGCTTCCCCTAAACCCACCTGGTTGCTTTGCATATTTATAGGTTAGCCTGAGAGGTTGGGGGATACTTGAGTAAAAGAAATCTATCCTCAAGGGGTCTCCATACCCAGAAACAACCACTAAGGATTATGCATACTCAGGCCCTTGTCTGCTGGGAATGATTAAGTCAGGCCAAGGCCACCTCTCTCTGCAAACTGGCTTCATGCAACTGAGCCAGCTCTCTAAAAAACCAAAGGCAGAAAGGAAATAGGGCCTAGGGCCATCCAAACTTCTAATGAAATAGAAACTTAGTCTCAGATTTTCATGAACTTTTAAAAGTTCTTGCCTCTCCTCCTACCCGTTCAGGAATTTCACATTATCAGTTACCTTTATGGTTAAAAAAAAAAAATTCTATCTTGTCCTCTTATATTTTTCCAGCTTCCTGTTTCCTTCCCCTCATAATCAAACTACTCTGAAGAATTGGCTGCTCTATCGCTTTCACTTCCCCAGCCTCTAAACAAAACTGGAGTCCATATCCACTCCATTGAATCCGTGGTCACTAAGGCCACTACTTTCGTAACTCAACACTTTTTTTGTAGAACGTGTTCTTTTGGTTATTTTGTCACTATACACTCTAGGTTTCCCTTATTGTTGTCACTACCTTACACGTTTCTTTGTAAATTCATTCTGTCACTTGACCAGTATATACTGGAGAACTGTAAGACTTGACTCTGTCCCATATTTTCTTCTAGATTCTCACTAGGCAACTTCATCCATGCTTATGGCTACAATTAGTTTCATAAAGGTCGTGGCTTCCAAAGCCATAGTCCCATCTAACATCACCCTTGAGCTCCAGAAACATGTATCTTCTTGTTAATAGATATTTCTACTTGGATTTTTCAAATCTACTTCAAACTAAACTCCAAGACAAAAATCACGATTTTCATCCCAACACTGGTTTTCTTGTGTTCTCAAAAACAGTGAGTGATAACACAAAACATCAAGCTGGAATTAACACCTGCCACATACCTCTCCTATTGTTCTGTCCAATCTCTCAGCAAGTCCTGTCAATTTTACCATGTAAATATCTCCTAAATTTATACATATCTATCACCACATTCTTTACTGTAGTCTTACCTAATATTTGCTTAGATTATCTTTAAACCCTGGGCATTTAATTTACTCTTATTGCAGCTGGACTTAAATTTTCAAAATAAAATCTTACCATTAAAGCCCCTCAATGACTTTGAATTTTTCTTAGAATAAATTCCTTAACACAGGCGAAGATTTTTGTGATTGTAACCATGTTTATCTTTTCAGTCTCCTTTTGTACTACGTGTTGCGCTTTGCCCTCTGGCTTCTCTGAAATTCATTCTAACATCTAGAATTATATAGCATGTCTGCTCCATGTCCCTTCCACCAACACCAAGGTTTTCCCATGTTGTCTGCTCCCATTGTCAGAGTACAAATCAGATGTTAACAGCCAGTTGTGAGGCCATTCCTTTAACTTCACAGAAGCCTGAGGATTTTCTTTGACCTAATCTTCATTGCAGTGTGAAATCAAGGAGTTTATAGACAGACACGGAATCCAAAATAAATGAGAACCTGAGAACCCGATGTACAGAGGGAAGCACCTGTCCCTTATTGAGGTAACTTGCTGAGTAAGGAGTAACTGGTATTAATGAGATACAACTGCACTGGAGAATGGATTCTATTCGCATGTCTCTGAGGGGTACAGAACTATAAAATATAAAATCCAAAGGAACTCACAGCTTTTTGATTCCCTGTTATGAGGTAGTTTGCCCCAACCTCATGGGCACAGTAGGCATCCCCAGTGTAACTGCTCTGAGGCTTCTACGAATCTTTTGTTGTAAACTTGAGGTCCCTGTCTACCCTATCACCTCCCTAAAGCAAAATAAATTGGTGGTGGGTGAAACTTAGTCTACCTCGTATATTTTATGAGTCCGAACTCAAGAACGCAGGTGCTGGACAAGCAAAATAGATGTGCCACATGGAGATACATTACTATGTGCACTATAGCCCATTACTTATGGTCTTCCTCCTCCTAATCTCCCCTCAGTTAATATTTCTTCAGTGAAAACTTCTTTAAATAGCAATTTAGGTTACAAGTTTTTACTGGAATTTCCTTCAGGTCACTATGTCTGTCTAAAAGTAACATCCTTTAGTAAGATTTTTTTTACCTTTACCTTAGCATCCTCCTTGATTTAAGTTCCAGAAGAGCGGATACCATATCTGTTGCACCTATCCTTGAGTATCCCTAACCCCTATCATTATGCTTGATATGGAGGAGAGTTAGTAAGTACTTGTTAAGTAAAAGACCACAGGGGCAGGTTCTGTGCTATCTCGCTAGTCTAATAACCTGGAGCTTACTGCTACACTGCTGGAAGAAGTAACATTAAGCTAAAAACTAAAGTTTGAGTAGTGATTGGGGAAAATTAAGAGTATTGCATTTCAGGCAGAGAAAATATCTGTTCAGGTTTTGATGTGTGGGGAGGGAGGATGGGGGATCATGCCACGCTCAAGAATTGAAAAACAAAATCGAGTAAGGTCAGATTATAGCTAATAAGAATGTGAGACAGGGAGGGTGCCTGGGTGGCTCAGTTGGTTAAGCGACTGCCTTCGGCTCAGGTCATGATCCTGGAGTCCCAGGATGGAGTCCTGCATCGGGCTTCCTGCTCAGCAGGGAGTCTGCTTCTCCCTCTGACCCTCTTCCCTCTCATGCTCTCTGTCTCTCATTCTCTCTTTCTCAAATAAATGAATAAAATCTTTAAGGAAAAAATGTGAGACAGGGGGAGAGACTATAGAGTTAATCAAGCATTGAATCAGGAAAGCTTTAGTGGCCATTTTAAAGATATTGTTCTACAACTTAGTTAATGGAAGTCACTGAAGGAATGTCAAAAGATTTTATTTTTCCTTCCATCCAACTTGCACCTGAATTCTTAGCCTAACTGCTAACCCATTCTACTGGTAGTACCCTTTGCAACTTCTTAGTCTCATTTCCATTTCTGTTATTGGTACATATTACTTGTCGTGAGCTAACACTTATAAGTCACAAAACCAAAGTGGCTTATACAAAGGAAGTTTATCTTCTAGGTTACCTAATGGTTGAAATTGGTGTAGCTGTTGGGTGGGGATTTTTTTCTTTACATAGTTTTCTCAGAAAACTTGGATTTTTCATTCTTATGACCCTTCTAGCAACTAAAGCTTTGGCCAAAACAGGTACACATTTCTTCCATTCATATTTTACTGGCAACATTTTGGGCCACACTTAATACAGGGTGACTGGGAAATCTAGCTGCATACCCAAGAAGAAGAAATTCTGATCCTGGTAGATATTTAGAAATCTCTGCCGTAGTTACCTACAACTATGTGTACATACTATACTTACCAAAAACAGAAAATACTTCTCCTTTCCACAGAGTGTACTATCTAAAATTTCATTGAGTCTGTGCATTTGGTTCAGTGTCAGGCATCACTGTTTTCTCCATTAGGTCTAATTATGGTTCCTTTCAAGCTAGTCTAAAAGACTTGTTATCTACTTCCATCCTTATACCTCTAGCCCCCAGTATGCGCTTTTCTCAAACACTCAATGTACAGCTGTTAAATGGGGACAATAAAATGCAGTTAAAACTCGTTCAGGAAAGGGGAAAGTGTGCGATTCAAAGAAGTTACTGTCTGTTAACAATAACAGAACTTTTCTTGGCAGGCATTATAAGGCACTTTCTCTGCCAGGGGGAATTTTCTTGATTACCTCCCTAGGCCTGTGAATGAATTTCGGAGGGTGCTAGATCCATAGACCCACGAATCACACATGGTGGAAACCTGCTTTCTTGCCCTTAATGCCCTTTTTGAATGGTTAGATGAGGAAAAAAAAATAAACTTGTGTTTGAGGCCTACATTTTGGGGGTTTGTTTGTTAGAGACGCTATCATTTCTCCAGCTAATCTTAATACACATTGCAAAAGCAATGTTAGTTTGAGACTCAAGCCATGTTGTGGGAAGGAGGGAGCAGTTGCTTATATGGGGATGTTGTAGCATCAGGAAGAAACAAGAATGTGAATGCTGTGACTAATTATGTTGACCGGTTTGTAACAGATAATATGGGGATGGATAAAGATTGTGATTTATTTAAAGATCGCTGTGTGGTTTTTAGAGAGAAAAACAATTACAACTAAAAGCTTTCTTTCCATTAAAGAGAATCTGAAGTGAGTTAATAAAAGTGATAAGCATGCATTGATCCATTGAGGGGAAGTGATGAATATAGGCCCTGAAACATAATGTTCTCATGTTAAGTCTCAAATTTACTAATCAGTGTATTTCTTGAATTAAGGAATGAGACATTACAAATGTAAGGGTTTTTGAAGGAAAATTAAACACTTCCTTGAAACAAATGGCAAAATTGCTTATTAGAAAATCATGTAGTAGTGCAAAGTATTTTCCTGATTTAATGCAAATTCTCTTTGTACATGCCACTGTAGATGACTTTTGTCACAACAGCTCTGGGAAAAAAAACTGCCTGCCATGTTCTAGAGATAAGTTACAATAAGGCTCAAATACAATTTTGAAAATCTTATATTCGTCTTATTCCATCCTTTATTCCCAGTTTCTAGATATTCTCACTAGCTTTCATTCAATAAACCATTCCTAATGTCTTCCTTTCTCCTCCCATCCTATCTGTGGTGTCTCATTTCTTCAGAACTATATTTTCTTGCATAAGACTTAATTTGATAAATGTGCAGTGTTGATTTTGAGTGATATTAGGGTTGTCTTCTAGGTTTTATAAGGTAATATCTATCATACAGAGTTTCCTGAAGACATAGCATTAATTCATGTGAATAACATTAAAGATAGGAAGTCCTGGAAGATAGCTTTTCTCATTTCCCTTCTTCAGTCCACGTATTCATTTTTTGAGCACGAGGTCATAGGTACAGGGGTGTATGTAGTAATGAGTGCAACAGTACCTGTCTACACCCTCTACTCTAGCCAGTACATGCTTTAGCAGGCTCTAGAGTATGCCAGGTTCTCTTACCTGTGAGTTTCGGGACATTTGTTTCCCCTAAACAGATTGTCTGCAATGACTCTTGGGCTTTATTTTCAACAATTTTTTTAAATATGGCTTAAGATCACATCTTCATGATGGTGTTTTCCATTCCAGTCTGCTATTCATCAGAGTATCCACTAGTGTCCTCTAATATATTTGCTTACCAAATTTTATCATAACTGTTTTCTAGTTTATCCATTTTAACATTAAACTTTATAAGTTTGAGGACAGTTTATTTTTGTATCCTTGTAGAAACCAGCACTTTCTTATCTTGGTAATCAGATACAAAGAGATGCTTGTGGAATGTGTGAATGAATGAATGGATGAATGCAGGAATAAATCTGCAAAGGGAACATTGTGGCAGATAAACTATAGTAAGATGGAGCCAATATATGAATTAGAGGTGACATTTATTAGAGGTGCATATTATGTTTGATCAATTAAAAGTATCTGAATTGTGGCAGACTACCTTTTCTTTCACTATTATAAAATATCCCAAAAAACACCTTGTCATCTGTAATCCTTTTGAAATTCACATTAACATATTCTTTAATTAAAATCTTTCTAAGCCATCAGAATAACCCAATGTTGTGTTTTACCAGGGGAATGAGGAAAAAAATTGACCTTAGACCAGTTTCCAGAATTTCCCGATTCAGTGGACTCATATCGGATCCACCAAATTATTCCTCCCTTGGGCACTAGAATGAGTCTCAAAGCTTGTCACTAGATACAATCGTGAGCAACATCACCCACACTTTCACCCCTTGTTACCTGTGTCTGGGACAGACCTACATCCCCTATAGTATACTATCACAAAGCATATACCATATGTCCTAAGAAAACACCACAGCTTTACAAGATACATCCTTTCTGCTTTACAGGAGCTAGATAGGTAGTAGGCCTATCTACTAATCTACAAGGCCATTTTGTCCTATATTAGATAACTGGGTGCATATTAAAACCAGTGAATTCCCAATGGATTATCTCATTACTTCACACTGGGAAGTAAATTTGGATGCTGTGGTTTGCAGGGCATCATTTGATGAGTATTTCTGGAAAGGACAAGACAAATTTAAATCAAGAACAAGTGTCTCTTGATAGGGATTGCATCAAAATACCGTCAACTTTTTTCAAGGAAATGGAACAAACCTAAAATTTGTATGGAAATAACAAATGGAAAAGACCCTGAATACCCAGAGGAATGTTGAAGAAGAAAAGCAAAGCTGGTGGCATCACAATTCCAGACTTCAAGCTCTATTACAAAGCTGTCATCATCAAGACAGTATGGTACTGGCACAAAAACAGACACATAGATCAATGGAACAGAATAGAGAGCCCAGAAATGGACCCTCAACTCTATGGTCAACTAATCTATGACAAAGCAGGAAAGAATGTCCAATGGAAAAAAGACAGTTTCTTCAACAATTGGTGTTGAGAAAATTGGACAGCCACATGCAGAAGAATGAAACTGGACCATTTCCTTACACCACACACAAAAATAGACTCAAGATGGTTGAAAGACCTAAACGTGAGACAGGAGTCCATCCAAATCCTAAAGGAGAACACAGGCAGCAACCTCTTCGACCTCAGCCGCAGCAACTTCTTCCTAGAAACATCGCCAAAGGCAAGGGAAGCGAGGGCAAAAATGAACTATTGGGACTTCATCAAGATAAAAAGCTTTTGCACAGCAAAAGAAACAGTCCACAAAACCAAAAGACAACCAACAGAATGGGAGAAGATATTTGCAAATGACATATCAGATAAAGGACTAGTATCCAAAACCTATAAAGAATTTATCAAACTCAACACCCAAAGAACAAATAATCCAATCAAGAAATGGGCAGAAGACATGAGCAGACATTTTTCCAAAGAAGACATCCAAATGGCCAACAGACACATGACAAAGTGCTCAACGTTGCTCGGCATCAGGGAAATCCAAATCAAAACCTCAATGAGATACCACCTCACACCAGTAGGAATGGCTAAAATTAACAAGTCAGGAAACGACAGATGTTGGTGGGGATGCGGAGAAAGGGGAACCCTCCTACGCCGTTGGTGGGAATGCAAGCTGGTGCAGCCACTCTGGAAAACAGTATGGAGGTTCCTCAAAAAGTTGAAAATAGAGCTACCATACGACCCAGCAATTGCATTACTGGGTATTTACCCCAAAGATACAAATGTAGGGATCCGAAGGGGTACATGCACCCCAATGTTTATAGCAGCAATGTCCACAATAGCCAAACTGTGGAAAGAGCCAAGATGTCCACCAACAGATGAATGGATAAAGAAGATGTGGTATATATACACAATGGAATATTATGCAGCCATCAAAAGGAATGAGATCTTGCCATTTGCAACGACATGGATGGAACTGGAGGGTATTATGCTGAGTGAAATAAGTCAATCAGAGAAAGACATGTATCATATGACCTCAGTGATATGAGGAATTCTTAATCTCAGGAAACAAACTGAGGGTTGCTGGAGTGGTGAGGGGGTGGGAGGGATGGGGTGGCTGGGTGATAGACAGTGGGGAGGGTATGTTCTATGGTGAGCACTGTGAATTATGTAAGACTGTTGAATCACAGACCTGTACCTCTGAAACAAATAATACATTATATGTTTAAAAAAAGAAGATAGTAGGAAGGGAAAAATAAGGGGGGGTATCAGGGGGAGACCAACCATGAGGACTGTGGACTCTGAGAAACAAACTGAGGGTTCTAGAGGGGAGTGGGGTGGGAGGATGTGTTAGCTCGGTGATGGGTATTAAAGAGAGCACGTATTGAATGGAGCACTGAGTGTTAGAGGCAAACAATGAATCATGGATCACTACATCAAAAACTAATGATGTAATGTATGGTGATTAACATAACATAATAAAGTTAAGAAAAAACAAACAAACAAAAAGATGAGTTTCTCTTATAGTGAGGAAAATTTGCTAAGTATGTTTTCCCCCTGACGGAGGGGTCCAATTTCACCAAGTATGCTGAAGACTGGCAGGGTAGAACTATATCAGGCTCTCTGGGCTGTTCAGTATTTGAGAACTCAGCAGTGAGTCGAGTGAGTCGAGTGAACTCATCCTTGGTAAGGGAATGTTTGTGTTTCTTACACCATGAAGATCCTTAACCCCTGGGACTGTTTCCATGAGAACAAACTGCTTTGTCGTTCTGTCCCTTTTAGTCCTTATTTTGCTGCATCAGCCTGGAGCAGGGTCTGGCACATGACAGAAACATAAATATTTGAATTAATAACCTCTTTGTCCATGGGTGCTTTGTTTTTGAGCCCCCCCCCCCTTTCTTTTCCTGTACCAGTTAGGCTGACAAAAAAAAGTAAGTAACATCCTTAGTATGGGTTCTGACCATTTTATTTAAAAAATACATCATAGCTGATACATATTTGAGAATTTGCACAGAAATAGTTGGTCTCAGATTCTGGGCTATTCCAAAGTGTGCTTCTATGAATCTCTTCCCCATTTTGCTTTTCACTAATCACTGTAGAATCCTTAGCCACCGCCCAAGAATATGTATAGCTGTGCCTCAACCTGTCTTTTTTAAAAACCTCTGAGAACTATATCTGCTACTTGGAATTATGTTTATAAGATTTCCTCATCTACTAGGCTATACAGGCTCCAGAATCTAGGCTCTAATTCTGGCTTTTTATTCAAAAGCTTGGGGTGTATGTGTTGTTTTTTTTGTTTTGTTCTTTTCATTATCAGGCTATTGGATAGAAGTAAATGCCCTATGTGACATAGATTGGAGAGAGAACTTTCAGAATAGTTTCTTTGCTCTTCTTCCATGCCAGAGGAAAATCACCTGATAAGCTGGAATTGACATGGTTTCTTTAAACTTAGTCGAAGAACCTGGTTTTCGTAGACCAAGTGGCATAATGGCAGCAGGACAGAGTTAACAATTACATCTCTGGAAGTGAATTGACACTGAGGTGCTTGAATATGGCTAATGAATAAGTGGGTTCCCAGAAACAAATGGGACAGGCAAAGTACCGAGGCCTCATTTGATTTTTATAACAATCCAAACAAAAAACACCTACTTTTAGCAAACGGAAGGGTTCAGACACCATATTAGAGACTCTTGGATCTTAATTTTATATACTTGAGTCATTTCACAGAGTTCTTGAATGAAGCATAGGCTCAAGGTGCCCTTGAGCAAGGACTCAGTATTGGTCTTTCGAACAAACAAGAACAACAGGTGCTTCTCACTTTGTCTCTTATACAACTTACACCTTTGCCAGTAGCATAGACAATTTTAGCTCATCATTTCTGTATGATAAATAACTAATTTCATTTCACTCTTCTTATATTGAAATCTTCCATTTTAGAATTTATATTACCCCCTTGACACACAATTATGAAGTCTTAGAAAGCTATAATCAAGTTTTATTCATTTTTTTCCAACATCATACCTTTCCATATATTTGCTGCATTGCACTGAATGGAAAATGTAGTTCCTTTCAAAGTTTTTTTTTTTTATACCTAAAAACAATGAACCATAATAAAGCCTATTTTAGAAATATGCTTTCTCTCAATTTCATCATTTTTTAGACTTAGCATGTTCCTAAACAATGATTAAATGAAGGAAGAATATGGGGGGATATTTCCAAATCTTTACGTGTGGCAAAATGGTAGGTTATTTAAAAATGAAAACAAATATACTTCAAAATATGAATAAGTGCTCTAGGTCTTTGTTCTGTGTGTTAATGTTGTTGGACCATAGACAGGTACATTGGCCAACTAACCATTGAGACCAGCTTTGTCAATGGTAGCCAAGAGTACAGGCTGAAAAGAGGAAGCAATTGCATCATGTTCATGATTAGTAGAAAATGTAGCATGATGAGATATGGAAATTTGAAAGCATTTTCTCATTTTGATATCCCAAAATAAAATCAATATATTAATTTTAAAAATCCAAATAAACTGCATCATTCTTGATTAAAATTAATCATTACCTTTCCAATAAAATCCAAATTCCATAGTGTGAAATATGAAACTGATCATGATTTTGTCTCTGTGCCAATTCTATGGCTTTATGTCTCACTATAAGTCATCTCCTTTTTCCAGTTTATTTCTTATCCTTTGCCTCACTTTGGGTTTTCTAGAAGCAGAGCCTGAGATGAAGTTTGGGGAAAACTGTTAGGCAGTGGGAAGGTGGGGCAGAATATGTGAGAAAATGTGTACTGTCGAGCAAGTTAATATTGGGGGGAACTGGAGTTGAATCCTGTGGGAACTCTGGTAACATGGAAGACCACAGCCTCGGAGCTGTCCTGTAAGAAGAGTGATTGTGCCAAACTCCAGCAGCCATTGTGTAGTCACGGATTCCTTTCTAAAAGTTTAGTTACCTGAATTATCTCTATTATACCATGAATATATATTGTTAGCTTCCTATTTAGCTTTTTGTTTTGTTTTGCCATGGGAACATGGCAAAGCTCAAATATCTGCAAATTAATATTTATGATGTCAAAAAGTAGAACTCTACAGTGTAGATCTGAAAATGTGAATGAATATTTCAAATCTTGGTTTTTATGGGGAAAAAACGTAGAAGAACATTCATAAGGAGCATAATGAAAGTCTACATACTCATCCTTATATCTCTTAGTCTTTTTCAAACTTACTCTGGAAAATTAGAACAAAGTAAGCAATTTTAGCAAAGATGCTATGCAGGTTTATGTTTTGTTTGGGTTCTCAATGAGAATGGAGGAAACTCTTCACTATTTTGGTTTTCATTTGCTTTTTACTGTTATAATGTCAAATCATATACAGTATATCACAGTAAAAGCAAACATGTTAATCTTATGGTGCTTTTTTGAGTGTTAATGATGATGTTTTTCATTATTTGTTTTTGGAACAAAGCATTATGGTGCCAATGGAAAAAATAAACCTTGTAAAACATTTTATCACCTATTCATCTTAAACAAAAGTTTCATATATTTCAATATGGTGCAATATTGCAGTACAGAATTATGCAAACTAAAAGGCATTTCCACCTGCAGAAAAACTGATTGTTATTACAGAAGCAGAGGAATGAAAGCAGATGAAGAAAGTCACCTGTGTCGTATTGCGGCAATAAGTTTTAAAACACTCATAATCTAGTGATGTCAATAGCCAGTTATGATCAAATATATATTTTCATTTTGTGTCGATGTGCTGGCCCATGCTGACAACAATTAAGATACCATCAATCATAAAGTGAGAAAATAAAGCTAAAAGCAAGTGACACAAACTACAATACTGAGTGTTATTCTATACTAAACAAAGTTTGTAAATCATCTTGAAGGATATAAACAAGTATTGGATCCCAGAAGAATCTATATAAAATATAAGCTCCAAATATCAAATCTAAACTGTGCTGAATAATATTTTGCCCGTGTGGTCTGTAATACTCCTATTTAGAATTCTGGATTCCAACACTTAATTGGTTATAAATCTTACCTCTCTGGACCCACAGCCTGATGTATAGAGTGAAAAATAAAAGCCCTCTCAAAGAGTTGCTGCTTTTTTTCAGAGCATCATTTCTCAAGGTAGGTGCTGTGAGCTTCCCACCTCAGAATTTCTCAGGCCCATGCTGGAAAACCATGACAGTGTCTAGCTGAGACCTACTCAGTGTCTAGCTGAGTGAGGATCAGAAGGGGCCAGTGGGAAAGGGGGGAATCCACATTTTTAACAAGCTCTCCTGATTTTCGAGACCTCAGTGCTAATTTAGGGAAGATTTAGGTGGGACTTTAATTTTATAAGTTTATTATGTTCTGAGATCCTTTGTCAAGTATTTGAATACTGATGTTACAAAAGATGATAAATGATTTTTTTTCTAAGCCAAATAAAAGACCTTTTAAAAATACTATAATCAGGAATAAACCTGTTTCGCATAATATTTTGGCAAAAGAGTGTTTCAAAACTATTGTGAAAGAAAATGAAATTTTGAAATATTTTAAGTTGTCTTTAAGGAATGTTCATTGTTTTCCATCTGTGTCTGTATATAGTTATCTTTGTCTAGGATTGCTGTTCTTTTAAAATTTTGGTTCTCAAGTCCCATAACTGTTCCTATTCGGGCATTGTTCTTCTATAGCTGCAAAATTTCAGGTCTGGCTGTAAAATAATAAGGTTAAGCATTTAGAATATAACTGTCCTGACTACTAAAGTACTATTTATTCTGTCTTATTCCAACAGGTACTTAAAATACTACACATCCCTTCCAGGTGAGTGTTTTTTTTAAAAGTAGTACCAAAGGTATATAAGAACATTGTATTATATAGAAATATATTCTGTAAGTTACTCCAAATTCAACTTCCACCCAAAGCAAATAATAAAAGGACAAAAGAATATCTGGAGCTGTTAGATGTGTTTATGGCATAGATGGGTGATTTTATGGATGTATCCTTATTTCTGAACTTCCCAAGTTGTATACACTAAATATATACAGTTTTTATGTCATTCATACTTCAAGAAAGTGGTATTTTTAGGAGGCAATTAATGAATAAATTAGTGGACTAGGTAAAATCTGAGGTAATAAATTTTTCTGTGTGCTCTAAGTTGATTATGTGACCCAGTTTATATACCTTAACATATAAAAATTCCCAGTATAGAATTCACAAGGAAAGCCAGCTTCCATGATCTGTGATCCTTGGGCTTGCACTCATGGTTTGGATGCCACCCCTACTGGCTCCCATAATAACCTGTGAATAACTCTGCTGCCACTCTCCATACAACATTTTAAATAGCTGTGAATTGTCACCACCACGGGACTATAAAATCCCAGAGAGCAAGAGATGTCTTTCTTGGCATCTCCAAACACTAATTTGAGTACTCAATAAGCATTAATTAAATGTTATGAATAAAGGAGCACTCCCATACAAAAGTGGGAGCTACCTTCATTTCATCTTTTGAGAGAAATAATTCCAATGTCCCCGGTTCCACTCATTAGTGATAAACTCCTGTTTTGCAGAGATTCACTTTATCTTTCTGCAAGTTGAACTCTTGGTTCCCGATAAAAACTCACAATTTACATACAGAGATTACCTTCTCCCGGGGACTGTCCTTAAATTCACAACATATAGTAGATAAGGAACGGAGATCATTTAATTCCCCTAAAATATAGTGTGGAGAAAGCAAAGTTCAACTCCTCCTGTCAAATTACAGAGTTAAACCATTGCATGAGCTGTTACAAATTCCATAGCTTAGATTATTATACAGTAAGTCATTATATAAATAGGATCTATTTCGGCCAAGAATAGTTTAATTTGGTTACATATATTCTCTAGTAGTACTCATGATCTAAATAGAATACCGCATAAAACGAGAGAAAATTGCTAGAAACTTAAAGCTGGCAAAGGTTGGTTGCAAAGAGGGGAAAAAAATAACTGAGGTAGCAGTAAGGTTCATGTCACCATGTTCCACAAATCTTAGAATATCTGAGGACATTTAGACATAGAGTCCTTTTACCATTAAACTTTTTGTTCTGTGGTGTTTTTTTAGACTCGAGTTTTCGCAGATCAGTAAAGTAGGCTTGCATTTGTTCTGTTTTATCTGGTCCTTTGTAGCTATTTCTCCTGTATTGTTAGAATGCCAGACTTTCTTAGTAGTCTCTAAATGGGAATCACTTGAATAAATTTTGTTAATGTTACTGGGGGGGGCCCTTTGAACACTTAGGACCTTTTTCAGCTCAGAAATGTTCTGTTTAGACTTATTCTTTTTTCTTATTTTTCATAAGAAATACTACTTTACCTGGATGGACTCTTTACTTTTGTCATCCAAATCTATTATTTTCTCATATTTCTATCTTTTTTTTTTAACCAAGGAATTACTTGAATTCTATTGGTATTTCTCAAGTGTGAGCTGTGTATCAATGGTTTTCTACTCTATCAAGTTTGGCATTACAAATACATCTTTTATATAGGATTAATCCTCTCCCATCCCTCCCAGTATTTTTTTTAATTTTATTTATTTATTTATTTGAGAGAGTGAGAATGGAGAGAGAGCATGAGAGGGGGGAGGGTCAGAGGGAGAAGCAGACTCCCTGCTGAGCAGGGAGCCCGATGCGGAACTTGATCCCGGGACTGCAGGGTCATGACCTGAGCAGAAGGCAGTCGCTTAACCAACTGAGCCACCCAAGCGCCCTTAAGATTTTATTTATTTTAGAGAGAAGGAGCATGGTAGGAGGGAGAAGAGGGGGAGAGAATCCCAAGCAAACTCCATGCTGAGCACAGTGCCTGACGCAGGCTCAATCGCATGACCCCAAGATCATGACCTGAGTTGAAATCAAGAGTCAGATGCTTAGGGACGCCTGGGTGGCTCAGTTGGTTAAGCATCTGCCTTTGGCTCAGGTCATGATCCCAGAGTCCTGGGATAGAGTCCCACATCAGGCTCCTTGCTAAGGGGGGGAGCCTGCCTCTTCCTCTACCTGCCACTCCCCCTGCTTGTGTGCTCATGCTTTCTTTCTTTGTCTCTCTGACAAAGTCTTTTTTTTTTTTTTTTTCTGACAAAGTCTTTAACAAAAAAAGTCAGATGCTTAACCGACTGAGCCACCTAGTTGCCTCATTATCTGACCTTGTGACTTATTTCTCTCTGAGGCTTTTGTTGTTGAGGTTTTGATTTTGGTTTTGGGTTGTTTTTTTTTTTTTTCCATCCATTTCCTCTAATTTTATTCTTCTTTAAGGGAGGTTATGAGTTCTGATCTATTGGAATCAATGAATAATTTTTCAAGAAATATATTTGATTTCTTTCAGCAACATTCCTTTGTTGTGCTATGGAAATTTCACATAGACTGTTTTTCCCCTCCTTTCACTTGATTTGATAATGCATTTTCTATCCAGCTCTAGAGGAGGAGAGGATTTGTGTGTCACCTTTAGCCCATTCCTGTTCTTGTGACCCATGCAGGGAGAAGCAGAGAGCCTGTGAATGAGGCAGGCAGTCTTCCATTGTCACTGCACGTTCTCTGTGTGAAGGATGCTGACTGTTCTGAAGAACCAGAGGAGATATGTAACTTTAAAAAGTAATAATTCCACTAATGACATCAACCAGTACAATTTTATAAGTACCCTCTATATACCAGATGCAGTACTCCTATTGACTCTCATTCATTTATTGACCCTGAAATTTAGGTATTCAGGTTATTACTGAATCTTATAGAGGAGAGGACTAGAGGTAGATTTAAATTGTTCTTTTCATGTATTAAATTTTGATAGAAGAAAAAATATGGATAGTCAAGTAATGAAAGAACAAAGCTTTGAGAAACAAATATGGGGTTGAATTCTATAGTTTTCAGTATTCATTCCAAAATACTCATATGAGAGTAAATGCAAATTAAAATGTGTTGTGAGTACTAAACATTAGTGATTTGGTGATGTGTCTGTAAAACTTAATCCGAAGTGGTATTTACTTAAATGGATCTTCAAGACTTGATCAGCTTGTGCAGTTTTATTTCTCCAACATTGTCTGAGGTAAATGAATACTAATGCAATAAAACTACTTTTAAACTATTGCTATTAGGAAAAATTTATTGAACTTTTTTTGGCCATTTTACCTGGTCACGTTTTCATTTCAGTCTCACATATATAGATGTCTTTGGCACTTCAGTTTATCTTGCATAGTATGGGGAGAATGTGCTATATAGTTCTTTAATAATGTTTGCTGTTTCTATTTAAGCTTCTTGAAAATAGATTAAGGGCAGCTAAATGGATAAGGATTATGTTGTAATTAGTAAAATCTAATATTTCTTTGCCTAAATCACAGTATGCTTTTCCTCAATTTACTTTCATCAAAGTAAGTCATTATTCAAGAACATATAATTAGCTTGTTTTAATCTTATCATTTTCAGATACCTGCTAAAGTAATTAGCTTTCTCTTCTTTTTAGTTAAAAGATTGCTAAAGGATCAATGCACATACATCATTTTCTATTCCACAACACCAATTACTTTGACCCTCAGTGTAAATTTATTGATTTTTCTTAATAGTACATTATCACCAGTTACTCACAGCATGGTATTTATTAATTAGTAAGAGAAATATAGATTCATTTATGAATAACTATCCTTTTAAGTTGCTTGTCTGGAACGTGTGGTAGTATGGTTGGTACCTGCTAATCGCATGTAGAATTTAAGAAATCAAGTTTATTTCTCATTCCCAAGGTTTCTGTATTTTTCCTCTTGAGGTGCATCATAAACTCAGTAAAAATAGAATTTCTTATGTAAATTACAAAGTTAATAAAAGTTTCATTTTTCTGGCTTTATTCTCAAACTGATTTCATTTCTTTTTCTTATGACCAAGAAATACAAAGCAGGTGCATTGAATACCTCTTTATAATATTGGTTATTGCAATATTGTATCAAATTGAAATGATAAGGATGAAGTACATATAACTTGGTATAATGAGAGAATACACTTTTGGTTATTTTTGTGCATTTATTAACCTCCTACTTTGAAACTTTCTGGACAGCAAAGAAAGAAAATGAAAGATAATTCTGAATTTTCCCATCCACAGTCAGGGCTTGTTTTACCATTTATTCAGTTTTGTTCACTTGTCTGGCATTAAAGATGAATAGTTTTTGCCATAGAAGCCTTAGACAGTTCTAATTTTATTCTTAGGTACTTTATTGGTTTTATTGATGTCTTTTATGGAATATGTTTGTACCATTGGCTATTTATCTGTTATGTAATTCCTTTTAGTGTTTTAGTGGATTTCAAGGGAGGAGAAGAAAGCAAAATATCTTCATTTTCTGTTTCTTTCATTTTTATCTAAATGTGAATTTTTAAAACCTCAATCTTGAGCAGCATCATTGCACCCTTATATAATTAATTAAGATTCATATTACTTCACTGAGCTGCAGAAACTGTGATTCAATACTGAAAGTGGTGCATGGCTTTAGCAGATTGTCCTGAAGGAATTAAGTTTACATATTAGAAATGTTAACAGTAGGGTTACCAGTGTCTATATATTATCTACATTATGCTTTACTAAGTTTACTAAGAAGAGTAAGTTCCTTGTAAGTAGCTTCGAGAGCCAACATGCTCCCTGTTCTCTTCCCTACATCATTACTATGCTATTGATCTTTAATAGGATTTTTATTTTCCCTGCTGTTTAAATCCTTTATTATTGATGATTATATAAAACACAGTTGGAAGGACCATTGAATGAGTAAATACAGATGTACTCAGGCCTTGCTGAAGATAGGGTGAATTTTGTTTTACATTTTGATTACTAGAAAAGTGTAACGTGTGTGTGTGTGTGTGTGTGTGACAGTAACATAGATAGCTTTCATGGGCTTAGTGCCCTGAATATTTCTTTAGGGCTGGTGTTACCAGTTAGTAGTAGGTCAAGTGTTAACTCTTAGTTCTTGGCTTATGTAAAGTAATTTTGAAAGAAAAACAACCTAAATCCTATCATGTACAAAACAGGATACTAACGGATATGTTGATTCAGTGATGACTGTTCACCTCTCTGTTTTATATGGTCACCATTGCCTTCTTCAAAGCCCTAACATCTATGAAGGGAGATTCTTCTGTATTTCTGTCATTCTCTGAGCACTCATTACCCCTTTCCTATTATGACAGCCTTGATGTTCCAGCCTATAAATATAATTATATCTCAATACTTTTCTTGGTATTGTTTCAGAGTTGAGGCTTTCGAACCAGACATTGCGTTTCAGCCTAGATCCCAACACTTTACAACTGTGTGAACTTGGGCAAATGGGCCTCACTACTCTGTGCCAGTTTCCTCATCTTTATATGACAAAATAGTAATTGCCTCATTATTATGTTTCTAACTGTAAATGTATTATTTTACATATATTGGCTAGTACGACGTCTGCCATTCTTAGCAAGTATACTGTGAATTGGGGCTTTTACCTTCTGTTTTGGTTCAATATGTATTATTCCAAGTAACTCCATCAAATGTCATGATGATTTTGTAAGTTTTATAACTTTCAGATTTAATGATTCAGTGAAATTAATTGGATTTGTTTTGGTGTTGCATTGTATAAGTTTGTGTGAATTGGTTGCAATTTATTAAACTTTCAACAAAAATAAGGAAATTCTATCACTGAATGTCCACACAGTGAATATTAAAATTTCTAATAACCTTGAGGTGCCTGGGTTCCTCACTTGGTTAAGCATCTGACTTCAGCTCAGGTCATGATGTCGGGGTCCTGGGATCGAGCCCTGCATCAGGCTCTCTACTCAGTGGGGAGTCTGCTTCTCCCTTTCCCTTTTTCTGCACTCCAGCTTGTGCTCTTGCTCTTTCTCAAATAAAATCTTTAAAAAAAGTTTTTTCTAATAACCAATGTTTAGGCACTCAAATTTTGAATCAAAAGGGTTTTGGATAAATGTTTAAAGTGAAAAGAAATTCAGGTTAAAACAAGAATTTGAGTATTTATAGTTATTGGTATAAAATGCTTTCATAATATCTCATCGTATTATAGCTCTGAAATTTTTGTGTGCATTATCAGTGGAAAGGGTTCTCTTAAAGTGTATATTCTATATAATTTAAGTGACTACAATTTATCGGAGTTTAGTTATTTAAACTTAGTGTAGACCACTTAATTTTTAAACAAAAAAATTTAAAAGTTGTAGAAATAACCAGGCTAAAAATTAGTGTATAAATCAGGGAAGGAGGCACTGTATTAAGAGGGAATGTGCTTAGTCTCCAATCAGCTCCTCCATATAAAGTGTTTCTGTATTCTGTGATTCTGTCCTATTTCTTGGGTGGCTCATTCTGTTTATGATAAGACGGTATAACTTTTTTTTTGGATATGACTTTATCTTACTGTGTTGGGAACTTTTGTTCTGTCCTTTCCCTTCAATGAATCTTTTAATTTGTGCTGGACAATGAAGTCCATTTAATAATAATGCTGATAGGACCCTGGCCTGTGAGGTTGGTTCTTTGTCTTTGGCTGTGTCAATCCAGACAATTAAGATGAAAAGCACATTTATATGAAAGTAGAAAATTGAGATTACAGAAAGCAGTGTTAGCTTTTGTTATCTTAGTAATGTTCTAAATTTTATTTGCTCTGGTTGTCAAGAATGGACAGAGTACAAGGGATTTTTTTCACAAAAGTTAGTTCATCTGAAAGTGAGGTTGATTTATTTAAGAGACAGGAAGAGCATAATTGATGGGGCCTATGGCCCTGTTATCTGTTTTACATGCTTGCATGATTTCATAGGGTTTTTCCCCTATGAGTGGCTGTTTCTCCGTGTGTTTGAAAGGGCTGGAGTAGGGAAAACAGTAGGGGAGGTGGAAGAGAAGGAGAAAATTATTGAAAAAAATGCATAATCCCAATGGAATGATAACTCCTGGATTGTTGCCACTCTAATTTCCATCCATCTTATTTGTTGTACAGTGTCTGTGATTTCATTATGAAGTGATTCTGCACTAGAGTATTCTAAGCATGTATATTTTTAGAGGATATTTTGATATATGTATATTATGTATAATATATTAGATATATATTTATATACATAGATTTTCCATTTCCGTGTATCTGTGTGTAGTATACACAGAGATATAGATGATATAGATATGGATCCAATCTCCCTGCCTAAGGAAATTAAAATTGTATGCTTTATTATATTACCTCAAGAAAATAGTATTACAGGATTATTTTCCTTTGTTGTCATAAAAATAGATGTAGCAAAGACTGAGAATGCCAAACTGGTTTCAAGTAATGTTTCCATTCTAAGTGATTATTAGTAGTTTCCCAAAACCTTGGATTAAGAGATCCTGAAGACTTGTTCTGCTAAAATGGGACAGAACTGTGACTAATGCTAAATATCTGAGAGATATTGTATGTATGTATAGCACTGAGCTGTATGCTTTCCACCCCTGACTAGAGAATCAGACATTAAGAAATGTTTGTTGAGGGAGGGAGCAAGATGGCGGAGGAGTAGGAGACCTGGATTTCATCTGGTCTCAGGAATTCAGCTGGATAGGGATCAAACCATTCTGAACACCTATGAACTCAAGAGTACATCGAAGAAAAGAATAGCAACAACTCTCTGAACAGAAAAGAAACCACTTTCTGGAAGGTAGGACGTGTGGAGAGTGAATCCAAGGTGATATTCGGGAGGATAGATGGTGGGGGCGGGGGCCTTCGTCGGCCACTTCTGGCAAGTGATAGAGCTGCAGAGCACAAAATCGGAACTTTTAGAAGTCGGCTCCGCGGAGGGACATCGCTCCAGTGGCTAAGCCGGGGGTGGAACCCTCGCTGGGACAGTGTGGTCTCAGGACCCTCGGGGTCACAGAAAGACCGGGGGTGCCTGAGTGCAGCAGAGCTCCCAGGTATCGGAGCAGGGAAGCCGGCTGCAGAGACGGAGCCGAGGCGTGGGCTCTCAGCTCGGGGTTGCCATAAACTCTGATCTGCGGCCCAGTTGGGCCACTGCTCTTCCAGCAGGGACCCAACAAGTGGCAGATCCGGGGAGACTCCCCTTCCTTCCCTGGGAGGAGTGGCACAGGAGCACACTGCAGGGATCTGCTGGGTTTGGAGACACCACACCGAGTCAGGTGCCAGAGATAGAAACGCTGGGTCACAGTCTGGGTGAACATGGAGTGCGGCCGGAGACCGGGGAGATGGGAGTGATTGACTGTTTTTTTCTGGGGGCGCACTGAGGAGCGGGGCCCTGAGTTCTCGGCTTCTCTGGGGCAGAGACTGGGAGGCCGCCATTTTCACTGTCGTCCTCCAAAGCTGTACGGAAAGCTTGCAGGGAACAAAAGCTCCCGAGAGCAAACCCAAGCAGATTACTTAGCCCAGGCCGACAAGGGCAGGGCAAATCCGCCTCCGGCAAAGACATTTGGGAACCACGGCAACAGGCCCCTCCCCCAGAAGATCAGCACAAACAGCCAGCCAAGACCAAGTTTACCAATCAATGAGAACAGCAGAACTCCAGCGCTAGGAGAATACTGCACATAGAATTCATGGCTTTTTTACCATGATTCTTTAGTCTTTCAAAGTTAATTTTTTTAACTGTCTTTTTTTTTTTTTTGAATTTTTCTTTTTCCCTTTTTCAACCAACATCTTATCAATCCCTTTAAAAAAAATTTTTTTTTTTTATTTGACAAAGAGAGACACAGCAAGAGAGGGAACACAAACAAGGGGAATGGGAGAGGGAGTAGCAGGCTCCCCATGGATCAGAGACCCCAATGCAGGCCTCAATCCCAGGACCCTGGGATCATGACCTGAGCCGAAGGCAGACGCTTAACGACTGAGCCACTTAGGTGTCCCTTTAAAAAAAACATTTTTATTTTTCATTTTTTGAGTCATATTCTATCCCTTCATAGTAGTTACCCTTATTTTTGGTATAAGTTCTCTCTTTAAAATTTTGAGATAAGGTTTCTTCTAACAGGTCAAAATATACCCTAAATCTCTAGTGTATGGCTTTGTTCTAGTCTCCTCTCTGATCAGATTCCCTTCCTTCCTTCCTTCCTTTCTTTCCTTCTTCCTTCCTTCCTTCTTTAAAACCTCTTCTTTCTTTTTTCAAACAACTTCTTATCAATTCCTTTTATAAAATTTTTTATAATTTTCATCTTTACAGTAATATTTCATCCCTTTGTCGTATCAACCCTTATTTTGTACATGTATAAGTCTTTCTTTAAAATTTTGGGAGGCACTTTCTTCTAACAGACCAAAATACACCCCAAATCTAGTGTGTGGCACTGATCTATGCACTAGCCTGATCATATTTGATCATATTCTGTTTTTTTTGTTTTGTTCTGTTTTTGTTTGTTTTTATCTTTTTCTTTTTTTCTCTTTTTTCTTTTCCTTTCTTTTCCCCTAGTTTCAGGTCTTTTCTGATTTGTTTAGAGTATATTTTCTGGGGATGTTTTTACCCTGTTAGCATTTTGTTCTCTCATTCATCTATTCTCCTCTGGACAAAATGACAAGTTGGAAAAAAATCACCTCAGCAAAAACAAGAGGTAGTACCCCCTGCCAGGGACCTGCTCAATATGGACATTAGTACGATGTCAGACCTAGAGTTCAGAATCATGATTTTAAAGATACTAGCTGGGCTTGAAAAAAGCATGGAAGTTATTAGAGAAACCCTTTCTGGAGAAATAAAAGAACTAAAATCTAACCAAGTCGAAATCAAAAAAGCTATCAGGTGCAATAAAAAATGGGGGCACTAACTGCTAGGATAAATGAGGCAGAAGAGAGAGTCAGCGATATAGAAGACCAAATGATGGAAAATAAAGAAGCTGAGAAAAAGAGAGAGAAACAACTACTGGATCACGAGGGCGAAATTCGAGAGATAAGCGATACCATAAGATGAAACAACATTAGAATAATTGAGATGCCAGAAGAAGAAGGAGAGAGAGGGGCAGAAGGTATATTGGGGCAAATTATAACAGAGAACTTCCCTAATGTGGGGAAGGAAACAGGCATCAAATCCAGGAGGCACAGAGACCCCCTCTCAAAATCAATAAAACTAAGTCAACACCCCAACATCTAATAGTACAACTTATGAGTCTCAGAGATAAAGAGAAAATCCTGAAAGCAGCTCAGGAGAAAAGATATGTAACCTATAATGGTAGAAACATTAGATTGGCAACAGACCTATCCACAGAGACCTGGCAGGCCAGAAAGGACTGGCATGATATATTCAGAGCACTAAACGAGAAAAATATGCAGCCAAGAATACTATATCCAGCTAGGCTGTCATTGAAAATAGAAGGAGAGATAAAAAGCTTCCAGGACAAACAAAAACTAAAGGAATTGGCAAACACGAAACCAGCCCTACAAGAAATATTGCAAGGGGTCCTCTAAGCAAAGAGAGAGCCTAAAAGCAGCATAGACCAGAAAGGAACACAGACAATATACAGTAACAGTCACCTTACAGGCAATACAATGGCACTAAATTCATATCTTTCAATAGTTACCCTGAATGTAAATGGGCTAAATGCCCCAATCAAAAGACATAGGCTATCAGATTGGATTAGAAAATAAGACCCATCGATATGCTGTCTGCAAGAGATGCATTTTAGACCCAAAGACAGCCCCATATTGAGAGTGAGGGGGTGGAAAACCATTTAACATGCTAATGGACACCAAAAGAAAGCTGGGGTGGCAATCCTTACATCAGACAAATTGGATTTTAAAACAACGACTGTACGAAGAGATGAGGAAGGACACTATATCCTACTTAAAGTGTCTGACAAGAAGGTCTAACAATTGTAAATATCTATGCCCCTAACATGGCAGCAGCCAATTAATAACAAAAGCAAAGAAACACATTGACAAAAATACAATAATAGTGGGGGACTTTAACACCCCCCTCACTGAAAAGGACAGATCATCTAAGCAAAAGATCAACAAGGAAATAAAGACTTTAAATGACACACTGGACCAAATGGACTTCACAGACATATTCAGGACATTCATTCCCCAAACAACAGAATACACATTCTTCTCTAGTGCCCACGGAACATTCTCCAGAAGATCACATCCTAGGTCACAAATCAGGTCTGAACCAGTACCAAAAGATTGGGATCATTCCCTACATATTTTCAGAGCACAATGCTTTGAAACTAGAACTCAATCACAAGAGGAAAGTCAGAAAGAACTCAAATACATGGATGCTAAAGAGCATCCTACTAAAGAATGAATGGGTCAACCAGGAAATTAAAGAAGAATTAAAAAAAATTCATGGAAACCAATGAAAATGAAAACACAACTGTTCAAAATCTTTGGGATGCAGCAAAGGCAGTCCTAAGAGGAAAGTATATAGCAATATAAGCCTTTCCCAAGAAATAAGAAAGGTCTCAAATACACAACCTAAGCCTACACCTAAAGGAGCTAGAGAAAAAACAGCAAATAAAGCCTAAACCCTGCAGGAGAAGAGAAATAGTACAGATCAGAGCAAAAATCAATGAAACAGAAACCAAAAGAACAGTAGAACAGATCAACGAAACTAGGAGCTGGTTCTTTGAATGAATTAACAAGATTGATAAGCCTCTGGCCAGACTTATCAAAAAGAAAAGAGAAAGGACCCAAATCAACAAAATCCTGAATGAAAGAGGAGAGATCACAACCAACACCAAGGAAATACAAACAATTATAAGAACATATTATGAGCAACTCTGTGCCAGCAAATTAGATAACCTGGAAGAAATGGGTGCATTCCTAGAGATGTATCAACTACCAAAACTGAACCAGGAAGAAATAGAAAACCTGAACAGACCTATAACCACTAAGGAAATTGAAGCAGTTATCCAAAATATCCCAACAAGCAAGAGCCCAGGGCCAGATGGCTTCTCAGGGGAATTCTACCAAACATTTAAAGAAGAATTAATACCTATTCTCCTGAAACTGTTCCAAAAAATAGAAATGGAAGGAAAACTTCCAAACTCATTTTATGAGGCCACCATTACCTTGATTCCCAATCCAGACAAAGACCCCATCAAAAAGTAGAATTATAGACCAATATTCTTGATGAACAGGGATGCAAAAATTCTCACCAAAATACTAGCCAGTAGGATCCAACAGTAGATTAAAAAGATTATTCACCACGACCAAGTGGGATTTATCCCTGGGCTGCAAGGTGGGTTCAACATACGCAAATCAATCAACGTGATACAATACGTTAATAAAAGAAAAACAAGAATCACATGTTCCTCTCAATAGATGCAGAAAAAGCATTTGACAAAGTACAGCATCCTTGTTCAAAACTCTTCAGAGTATAGGAATAGAGGATACATACCTCAATATCATAAAAGCCATCTATGAAAATCCTACAGTGAATATCATTCTCAATGGGGAAAAACAGAGCTTTCCCCGAAGGTCAGGAATGCGGCAGCAATGTCCACTATCACCACTGCTATTCAACATAGTATTAGAAGTCCTAGCCACAGCAATCAGACCACAAAAAGTAATGAAAGGCATCCAAATCGGCAAAGAAGTCAAACTCACACTGTTTGCAGATGATATGATACTTTATGTGGAAAACTCAAAGACTCCACCCCAAAACTGCTAGAACTCATACAGGAATTCAGTAAAGTAGCAGGATATAAAATCAATGCACAGACATCAGTGGCATTCCTATACACCAACAACAAGACAGAAGAAAGAGAAATTAAGGAGTCGATCCCATTTACAATTGCACCCAAAACCATAAGATACCTAGGAATAAATCTAACCAAAGAGGCAAAGGATCTGTACTCAGAAAACTATAAAATACTCATGAAAGAAATTGAGGAAGACACAAAGAAATGGAAAAACATTCCATGCTCTTGGATTAGAAGAACAAATATTGTGAAGATGTCAATGCTACCTAGAGCAATCTACACATTCAATGCAATCCCCATCAAAATACCATCCACTTTTTTCAAAGAAATGGAACAAATAATCCTAAAATTTTATGGAACCGGAAAAGACCCCAGATAGCCAGAGGAATGTTGAAAATCATCACAATTCCGGACTTCCAGCTCTATTACAAAGCTGTCATTATCAAGACAGTATCGTACTGGCACAAAAACAAGACACATAGATCAGTAGAACAGAATAGAGAGCCCAGAAATGGACCCTCAACTCTATGGTCAACTAATCTTTGACAAAGCAGGAAAGAATTTCCAATGGAAAAAAGACAGTCTCTTCAACAAATGGTGTTGAGAAAAGGGGACAGCCACATGAAGAAGAATGAAACTGGACCATTTCCTTACACCCCACACAAAAATAGACTCAAGATGGTTGAAAGACCTAAATGTGAGACAGGAGTCCATCAAAATCCTAAAAGAGAACACAGGCAGCAACCTCTTCGACCTCAGCCGCAGCACCTTCTTCCTAGACACATCGCCAAAGGCAAGGGAAGCAAGGACAAAAATGAACTATTGGGACTTCATCAAGATAAAAAGCTTTTGCACAGCAAAAGAAACAATCAACAAAACCAAAAGACAACCAACAGAATGGGAGAAGATATTTGCAAATGACATATCAGATAAAGGGCTTGTATCCAAAACCTATAAAGAACTTATCAAACTCAACACCCAAAGAAATAATCCAATCAAGAAATGGGCAGAAGACATGAGCAGACATTTTTCCAAAGAAGACATCCAAATGGCCAACAGACACATGAAAAAGTGCTCAATATCACTCGGGATCAGGGAAATCCAAATCAAAACCTCAGTAAGATACCACCTCACACCAGTAGGAATGGTTAAAATTAACAAGTCAGGAAATGACAGATATTGGCGGGGATGTGGAGAAAGGGGAACCCTCCTACACTGTTGGTGGGAATGCAAGCTGGTGCAGCCACTCTGGAAAACAGTATGGAGGTTCCTCAAAAAGTTGAAAATGGAGCTACCATATAATCCAGCAATTGCACTACTGGGTATTTACCCCAAAGATACAAATGTAGGGATCCGAAGGGGTGCATGCACCCCGATGTTTATAGCAGCAATGTCCACAATAGCCAAGCTGTGGAAAGAGCCAAGATGTCTACCAACAGATGAATGGATAAAGCAGAAGTGGTGTGTGTACACACACACACACACACACACACACACACACACACACACACACACACACACACTGGAATATTATGCAGCCATCAAAAGGAATAAGATCTTGCCATTTGCAACGTTGTGGATGGAACTGGATGGTATTATGCTGAGTGAAATAAGTCAATCAAAGAAAGACATGTATCATATGACCTCAGTGATATGAGGAATTCTTAATCTCAGGAACAAACTGAGGGTTGCTGGAGTGGTCGGGGGTGGGAGGGATGGGGTGGCTGGGTGATAGACATTGGGGAAGGTATGTGCTATGGTGAGCGCTGTGATTTGTGCAAGACTGTTGAATCACAGATCTGTACCTTTGAAACAAATAATGCAACATATGTTAGGGGAAAAAAAAGATAGGAGGGGAAGAATGAAGGGGTGTAAGTCAGAGGGGGAGACGAACCATGAGAGATGATGTACTCTGAAAAACAAACTGAGGGTTCTAGAGGGGAGGAGGGTTGGGGGATGGGTTAGCCTGGTGATGGGTATTAAAGAGGACATGTTCTGTGTGTAGCACTGGGTGTTATGCACAAACAATGAATTATGGAACACTACATCACAAATTAATGATATATGGTGATTAACATAACAATGAAAAATTTAAAGAAGAAAAGTAAAGAAAAAGAGGTGTTTGTTTCTGGGGTGCCTGGGTGGCTCAGCTGGTTAAGTGTCTGCCTTCAGCTCAAGTCATGATTCCAGCATCCTGGGATCGGGCCCCACAGTGGGCTCCTATCTCAGTGGGGAACCTCCTTCTCCCTCTCCCTCTGCCTCTCCGCCTGCTCTCTTTCTCTCTGTATCTCTGTGTCTCAAATGAGTAAATAAAATTCTTTTTAAAAATTTATTTCTTCATATTTTAGTAGTTATTTTAATCTTTGCACTTAGCCTAAGTTTACTTGCATATTCAATTCTTTCCAGAATATTTTTGCTTTCACACATATTTCTCACAGGTGTTTAATGTCTGTGACCTTTGTGTCTGGAGTTATTCTTTTATTCTTTCATTCTATACATAATTTAATTCCAATGGTAGACCACTATGCATCTAGGTGTGCAACTCCTATACCTGGGTCACCATGTTTGACTCCTGTGCCTCTCCCATCATATTCATTCATGAGACACATTGATATAGCCTCCAGATTAAGATCAACAAATGTATAAATGTAACCTTACCAAAGACTCAGATTACTAATCAATCAACATTGTGGTTCCATCAGTGACAATTTGCATTTGGATTACAATTTGTCATTTGGATTCCAAATATTTATCAACTCTATCCACTCATTTCTTTACTTTTTTTAAAGATTATTTGATGGGGGGAGAGAAAGAACACAAGAGGGAGAGAGAATCCCAAGGTGACTCCAAGCTAAGCCCGCAGGGCTCAGTCTTATGACTCTAAGATCACACCCTGAGCTGAAACCAAGAGTCAGTCACTTAACTGCCTGAGCCACCCAGGCGCCCCTCTCCACTCAATTCTAACTCAACTTCTACCTTCCTTATTCAGGCCAGTGTGAACCAGGATTGTGGTAGTGACTTCCTCACTGGCATCCTTGACTCCAGTCCCATTTTGCCTTTCTGTTAATCTCCAGAAAGTCACCAGATTGACCTATATAAAGCAAAATCCTAAAATGAGCCTCCCTCCTGGATTCAACTTCACTCTCTCTCCATTGCCTCAAAATAGAAACTCCTCTGTATCCTCACACACACAAAAAAAAGATCTGATCCTTGCCTACTTCTCCATTCTCATCTCAGCCCCCTCCCTCACTTTTAGTCCTTTACGCACGTACTTCGTGATATTTGTCATCTCAGTTTTGGCTGTTGCCTTCTTGTCTAAAATTAGTGATTCATTCATTTAAAAATGTATATCGAAGACTTTCTATGTGTTGGGCACCATATAAGACACTAGGAATGCCTATTTTTTCACCTCCCAAAATTTCACTTAGAGAATTCTTATTTTTCCAGCATCACTTCACCAACAGAAATTCTTCCCACTGTTTGTCTTCCCTCTGCAGACTGGATAATACAACTATTCCCTGTTCCCTTTGTATTATTGACATCTTTTTCTTTGTGTAAATGGCATTTTATTATATAGCTCAGTATTTTACTATTAGAACATTTATGTTTAAATTTTCTTTTGAAATATGTTATTTTTAATATTGTATATAAGCATAAAACCATGATTTATAAATGTTAATTATTAAAAAGCATAATATTTCTGTAATAATTGGTTATAAACCTTCGTTTCATTACCTGTGTGACATTATTTGAATTCATACTGCCTCAATTTTTCCATCTTTAAAGATCGAAGATACCACTGTGCCCAACAAAATAGACATCAATAATACCAGCATAGATTCCTATTTCAAATTTAATATCCTATGAATTGAGTCAGGTGAATTCATTTCTCTGAATTATGGCATACTCATATAAAATACAGTAAAATATATATACATATAGGGTTCCTATCGCTAATATAATCGACATAAAATTATTTTGTGTATTATAAAGCATTACAGAAATATAATATGACCAGATATTTTGAGTTAATATTTCACTGGTAGTTGTATAGCATTATTGTTGTCCTCTTCAGATCCTCAAGGTACCAGATGGCCAGTGTACCAGGCCCCAGCTGCTATGAGTCTTGGCCGTTAATGGCAACCTTGACCTGGCCATGTCTCTGCAAGTTTGCCCTCAGGCTAAACAGGAGCCGCTCCTCACAGGAGTTTGGATACTACCACTCCCAGCCTGCATACAATAACTGCTAGACAAAGGGGTGTAAAATGCAAGTATGAATGACTATGAGCTGCAGTTCCCATGTGGACATCCTGCCCTTGCTCAGCTCCTTCACCTGCCCTATCAGGCTTCCTTCACTCTTTTTCTCTTTTAAGAGCAAGGCCTGAATATATCACAAGTTCCTCAACGCTTCTCTCAGGGTCTACTTCTAGGGAACCCAAGCTAAAACAGTGCCTTATGTGAATTAGCACCCCTATTCTCTTCTGTTTTCTCCTAAGCCTCTTAACCTACTTGTTAAATGTTAAATCCATTTTGGAGAGAGCAAGACATTTTAGAACACAATAAAAAGCAATTTGGAAAAAATGTCAGTGCTCTTACCTACGATGTTCAACATTTCAAAGTACATTCGAAAGTGATGAGAAAGTGACACTACATCTGGGTGAAGGGAGATATACAGAGAACTAGCATGTTTGTTTTTGGAGAAAAAAATCATCTTTAGTGGGTTTTTCAATGATAATGTGAAGAAGATAGATTCGTCTCATGAAGACTGTCTCCTAGATTCTGTTTCTTAATCTTACATTGCTTTCTTCAACCTTTCATTTTTAGCTAAAGATTAAAACACACAATTTCTGCCTACTTATTTTTCCTACATGATTCAGAGTATCTAAAGAGCTCTAGATACACTTAGGAAAAATGCGCCCCCCCAATAGGAAATATAAATACATGAAAAAATTATTCTTTATAAGTTTCAAAATATTTAAATGTCCCTTTCCACATTAGCAAATGACTAATCCCATTATCATAATTTATTAACCAGATCTTTTGTTCTATGTAGTAATACACTGTGTTTCCATGCTGTGTGTTTTTTATCCAGTGACCTAATTTGCTTAAAAGGAAACTCTTAAAACTCCCTTGTTGTAATGAATAAAATGTTAATGAAGAACTACAGAGAAATCCCCTCTGCATTAGTTCCATATTCCCAGGAACATCATCATAAATGTGTTTGCCTGCTTCTGACGATGGTAGTGATGTTCCAGCTGTGCAGAAGCATAGTAATGCTAAATGGTTCTGATGGAAAAGTTAAAGATGTTCAAGGCACTGTCATCTGGGATGGACTCTGGGAAGTTTTCTTTTGGAGGGAAGATTTGATGGATTTGGCTCTCATCCAGTTTTTTTAACATTTATTTTTTGCATTGATAACTACATTACTAGAAGCTTTTTTAAAAATTACAAATGGAAACTATTCAAACAGACATGTTTTCAGCAGAAAATGAAAGATTTTATTTTATTTTTTTATTATGTTAATCACCATACATCATTAGTTTTTGATGTAGTGTTCCATGATTCATTGTTTGCGTTTAACACCCAGTGCTCCATGCAATATTTGCCCTCCTTAATACCCATCACCAGGCTAACCCATCCCCCCACCCCCCTCCCCTCTAGAACCCTCAGTTTGTTTCTCAGAGTCCATAGTCTCTCATGGTTCGTCTCCCCCTCCCATTTCCCCCCCTCCATTTTTCCCTTCCTGCTATCTTCTTCTTCTTCTTCTTTTTTTTTTTTAACATATAATGTTGTCTTTGTTTCAGAGGTACAGGTCTGTGATCAGAAAATGAAAGATTTTATTTTATTTTTTTAAAGATTTTATTTATTTGAAAGAGAGAGAATGACAGCATGAGAGGGAAGAGTCAGAGGGAGAAGCAGACCCCCGCTGAGCAGGGAGCCCAATGTGGGACTTGATCCCGGGACTCCAGGATCGTGACCTGAGCTGAAGGCAGTCGCTTAACCAACTGAGCCACCCAGGCGCCCGAAAATGAAAGATTTTAAATTGGTGGGTTTTTTTTCTCTCCAAATTAGCCCTCACAAATTTCTTAATTTTGTGGGTATAAATATAAAATTTAATGACTAAACCATTAAAATGCTTTAAAATTACTCTTGATCATACTATTTAGCTTAATGTTCATGTTTTTGTGCCTAGACCTCTGCTCTGCATGATGAATATGCAATTAATTTAAAAAATAATTTGCTTAATATTGGTAATTCAAATCAACTCCTGTGGATATTTTTCATTTGAAGTGTTGATAAGTTTAAGTGTCACTGATAAAAATTGCTAAATGCAGGTAGGAATATTGATAGTTTGAAACTTGAGTGTCTATAAAGTGTTTAATCTTCTGTATCAAAATCTAAAACATATTTTCACTCACCTTACAAAAATATTTCATTTCAGAAATATTAAGATCATAATATGTTAGTATCAATTTTAATTCCTCTAAAAGGTGTTAAGCTAGATAACCAGTAAGTGGGTATGCTTTTATATCCACAAAAGAACTCAACATGTGTTTCTACATTTGAAAATTGAAAAAGCTCAACATCAAACTAAAACAGCAATTAAGGAAATAGAAGCTGTAAATCAGAATGAAGACTATATATAGTTAATCTCTTTACCATATCCCTGGGGTTGTGTGTAAAGAGAAATATTTTTTTTAAAAGATTTATTGAGAGAGAGAGAATGCGAAAGGGAGAGAACATGAGAGGGGGGAGGGTCAGAGGGAGAAGCAGACTCCCCGCTGAGCAGGGAGCCCGATGCAAGACTCGATCCCGGGACTCCAGGAGCATGACCTGAGCCGAAGGCAGTTGCTTAACCAACTGAGCCACCCAGGCACCCCATGGGAAATATTTTTCAATACTTTTGCTTTGGGGTATAAAACTCTATCATCCTTTCAGTTTGGTTGTCTACATTTTTATCAACTTTTCTAACAATCAAAAAACGCTTTCTCTTGTTTTATACTCAGAGGATCTGTATAGTCACTGCGTTTTTCTAACTTCAAAGAGAATGCCTTGTTTATATTCACTTTGAAACAGATGCAAGATAAATAACAAAGAGGTCTATAGTGTAAGCAACATATTTACCTTTGTGAAATATTCAGAAAAACAAAGGAAGAACCCCAAAATATGTGAAAAACAATCATGTTAATTAGTCCTCAGTGCTTCATTTGAGTTAAGAGCTCAGGGGAATAGGGTATAATAGAGTGTCTCTAATATTGAACTGTAATCTTTCATGTTGTGAAAATCTCCACATTTTTACAGACATCTTGTTAGAGATAGTTATCCTTTTACTTATAATAGAAAATTCTGTTGAAGTGGCAAGTGTTGAAGGTGAAAGAAAATATAAATTTGATAACTATTATGAGATTTAGATATATTTTAATTTTCAAAGATCCTATTGTATAGGTATTACTGTACCCATTTTATAATGGAAGGGGACAGGAACTTCATATAGTTCGCAAGTATGGGGACTACAAATTGTATTCAAGTATATCTGACTCCAAATCCCATATATTTCCCACTATATCATAATGCCACAACATTAATAAAAAGAAAGCTTTAACACACTGCAAGGCTGATTAGCTATAAAGTTATGAAGTTTTATCAGTAACCTTCAGTTGCCCATGTGTCCAACAATGCTAAGGGTCCTATGTTCACATATAGTAATATTATCTTCTCAAATTTGTGAAATTAAAATACATTGATGTAATTAGTTTTTACTTACATTTTTTTGGGTGGGAATTACCCAAAATAGAATGTATCCCAATTTCTGTGTTTCTAGGACAAAAATCATAACAATGCTACAAAAAAAATGCGTGCATCTGCCTGAGATTGCTTAGTTTCTTCACATACAATGACATTTAGGGTTTATCTCCAGTGACTAGAATTTTGCATAATTAAAACGTTTCAATTCAGATGTCTTGTTACCACAGTTTACGCTCAAGATATTACCTTTAGAAGAAGAAATCAACTGTAGAAAAACCTAGAAGGTATTGAAAGTTTAATCTTTTTGTTTTATACATACACGTACATATGCATGTATGTATATGTACACACATGCGCAAGCACACACACTGATGGACAGAACAGAAAGAGCATGGGTCTTGCTGACAAGGCCATGATGTATATACAGTGAGATGGGTATCAAATGGAGAAACAAAATCCAAGATAAACCAAATATAATGGAAGGCAACAGGTATTACAAAATGCTTATGGCGGTATCCTGGCCAGAATCTAAGATAAGAACATGGGTATTAACCCAAGTAAATTAGAAATTTGTCATTAAGCTATTCCTTCGACCTTGTAGGTATTGCTAGAAATTGATGGATTGGTTGCTCAGCACTAAAACATGGCAGTGAAAGAATATATTTTGCTTAAGACATGTTTAATTTTTATTACAGATGCATATCATATATGACCAGAGCTTATTCATGAATGCAGATCCATGGGAAATACTTAGAAATGAGGACATATCTGCTATTTCTATAGAAATATGTAATAATAATGATGGGCTTCCACCCTGCAGATGCCCTCTATAAGGAATTGTTCACTGAAACATAAAATTTTTAGTCAGATTCCTCTAAAACATCCAGTCGCTGTGCTTTTTGCAAAACATTCCAAAATGCTGTTCACCATTTTTTTCCCCAGAGGAGCAAAATATTGAAATATAGACAAAGAACTCAGATTTTAGAGTCCTGTTGGTTTCAAGTATGGCTGAACTACTTCATGGTTATGTGAATTCCCTAAACCAAAGTTTCCTCATGAAAAGTAGAGAGATGAATTTATAACTTGTCAGTTTTTATTTTTTTTTAAATGATTTAAGGAATGTGTATGTAAAGAGTCTGGCAAGTTGAAGGCCAGTAATAACTGGCAGCTATTATTCCTCTCAGGTGTTTACTTAATTGTCAGACCTGTGCTCTTCACTCCCCTAATTCAGTTTTCCTGGATTTATTTATTTATTTATACGTTGAAATTGTACGTGTTCATTCACAAATGGCGCGGGAATCTGAATCCTCCCTTTCTAGAAGTTCTCACAATAGTTTTGGTTGTTTGATTAATGCCGATCTAGCCATGTGACTGAGATTTTATTTCTGCATTTTAATTTATTTATCATGGGGAAAGAGCAATGATTTCATTTCTAGGTACATTTGACCTAAAGAATTCAACTGTATCTATTTAACAAAAGTCATATAAACCAAGCAAAACAGAACACCCCCCCAAAAAAAACAGTTTTCATGAGCCAAATGTCTTGTAATGAAGCTAAAATAGGAGAGATTGTTTCCCTCTCAGCATTTCAGATTCTACACTATTCCCCTACTGAGGGAAGTCCTGCTGGGGACCACTGTTGTCGGGTTTGTATTTTTAGATTTGGTTGGTTGGTTGATTTGTTTGTTTGGGTATAATGTGGCTCTTAATGCAAATCGACTACCTCAAGTAGTGCTCAATGTGAGGAAACATTACCTTATTTGAAAGCTAATCCTGAAAAATAAGATTTTTGAAGCAATGAAGTCTTATTAAATATTAGAGTACTCTCCCATATAATAAAATTTGATTTTTGAGAGGATATATTCTAAAGATGGAAGGGAGAGCATAGAATTTATGTGAATTTGAAAGAATACCATAAGCTTCATTATATCTCAAGGTACTACTAATGGAAATATCCTGAAGTCAACAGTAGTTGTATATTAAATATATCAAGATCAACAATAGGAAAGAAATATGATTCTTGCTTAGGATATATAACGTAATGGTGCTGAAAGGGTCTAAAACATGTAATGCACAGAATGATTGAAAAAGCTAAGGTCTGGAGAAAACAGGTTGACAGTGCTGGCTGTGATCAAATGTGGGAAGTGCTCCCATGAAGAGCAATTTAAATTCTTAGGTTGGGGCACCTGGGTGGCTCAGATGGTTAAGCATCTGCCTTCGGCTCAGGTCATGGGATCAAGTCCTGCATGGGGCTCCCTGCTCAGTGGGGAGTCTGCTCCTCCCTCTGCCTCTGCCTCTCCCCACTGCTTGTGCTCTCTCTCAAATGAATAAAGAGTCTTTAAAAAAATAGGTTCTTAGGTTGCTTCAGATGGCAGAAAATAAACTTAAGGATAAATGTAGAATATTAAGTTAAAATAAAGTTATTTTCTAAATATTAAAAATTAGAAATATGTGACTTTCCAAAGAATGAGTATATTGCTACTAAAATATTCAAACAGAAAACAGACATCCATTTGTAGTCAGTTTCTTTTTTATCCTCTGTGAAAAAATTTGGTACTTTGATAGGAATTACATTAAATCTATAGACTGCTTTGAGTAGTAAGGGCATTTTAACAATATTGGTTCTTCCAGTCTTTGAGCATGGAATGTCTTTCCATTTGTGTTATCTGCAATTTCTTTTATCAGTGTTTTATAGTTTTACCTTCTCGGTTAGGTTTATTCCTAGGTGTTACTTTTGGTGCAGTTGTAAATGGGATTGTTTTCTTCTCCTTCTGCTACTTCGCTATTAATGTAAAGAAACACAACAGATTTCTATTAATTTTGTATCCTGCGACTTTACTGAATTCATTTATTCTAGTAGTTTTTTGGTAGGGTCTTTAGGGTTTTCTATATATAGTATCATGTCATCTGCAAATAGTGAAAGTTTTACTTCGTTAGTGATTTGGATGCCTATAATTTCTTGTCTGATCGTTGTGGCTAGGACTTACTAGGACTTTGTTGAATAAAAGTCCTGAGAGTGGACATCCTTGTCTTTTTCCTGACTTAGGGGAAAAGCTCTGTTTTTCACCATTGAGAATGATGCTTGCTGTGGGTCTTTCATATGGCCTTTATCATGAGGAGGCATGTTTCCTCTAAACCTACTTTGTTGAGGGTTTTTATCATGAACGGGGTGTTGTACTTTGTTAAAAGTTTTTTCTGCATCTATTTAGATGATCATATGGTTTTTATCCTTCCTCTTGCTGATGTGATGTATCATGTTGATTGGTTTACGAATATTATAGATCTACCCTTGCATCCCAGGAATAAATCCCACTTGATTGTGGTGAATGATTTTTTAAAATATGTTGTTGGACTTGGCTTGCTAATATTTTGAGGATTTATGTGTCTGTGTTCATCAGTGATATCGGCCTATAGTTTCCTTTCTTCTTTTCCTCCATCCCTCTGTCTCTCAGTGTCTATACCTGGTTTTGGTATCAGGGTAATGCTGGCCTTGTGGAATGGATTTGGAAACTTTCCTTCCTTTTGTATTTTAGAATAGTTTGAGAAGATTAGGTATTACCTCTTCTTTAATTGTTTGGTAGAATTCACCTGTGAAGCTGTCTGGGAGATTTTTTTTTTTTAATTTTTTTATTGTTATGTTAATCACCATATATTACATCATTAGTTTTTTGATGTAGTGTTCCATGATTCATTGTTTGTTCATAACACCCAGTGCTCCATGCAGAATGTGCCCTCTTTAATACCCATCACCAGGCTAACCCATCCCCCTACCCTCCTCCCCTCTAGAACCCTCAGTTTGTTTTTCAGACTCCATCATCTCTCATGGTTCCTCTCCCCCTCTGACTTACTCCCCTTCATTCTTTGGGAGATTTTTTTTTTTAAAGATTTTATTTATTCATTCATGAGAGACAGAGGGAGAGAGAGAGAGAGAGAGAGAAGCAGAGGGAGAAGAAGGCTCCCAAGGAGCAGGGAGCCTGATGCGGGACTCGATCCCGGGACCCATGGGATCATGACCTGAGCCGAAGGCAGACGCTTAACCATCTGAGCCACCCAGGCGCCCTCTTTGGGAGATTTTTTTTTTTTAAATATTTTTTTAAAGATTTTATTTATTTATTTGAGAGAGAGAATGAGATAGAGAGCCTGAGAGGGGAGAGGGTCAGAGGGAGAAGCAGACTCCCCGCTGAGCAGGGAGCCCGATGCGGGACTCGATCCCGGGACTCCAGGATCATGACCTGAGCCGAAGGCAGTCGCTTAACCAACTGAGCCACCCAGGCGCCCTTCTTTGGGAGATTTTTGATTACTGATTCAATTTCATTGCCAGTAATTGGTCTGTTCAGATTTTCCATTTCTTCCTGATTCAGTTTTGGAAGGTTATGTTTCTACAAATATATCATTTCTTCTAGATTGTCCAGTCTGTTGGCATAAAATTTCTCATAATCTCTTGTATTCCTTTGTATTTCTGTGTTGTCGGCTGTTATGCAGCAGTTTTTATATAATGAATAACTAATACACTGGAGACTAGATGAGATAAACTCTCAGATTTCAATTGCCTTTAAAACTCCACATCTCTCTAAAAACATTCATTCTGAAATTTATATTATTTTGAGTTTGTTCTCTATCTTAAATTACATAATCTATGATTTGCTCCAATGTCCAAGTTATTGGAGAGAGTGGAAGCATGAGGAGGGAGTACCTCTGGCCATCTTTATCAAACAAAAAGACCCATAAGATCTAAACCAAAAGGAAATAATTGTCCATAGTATGTTTTTTCTCAGTCTGTGTACTGTCTAATGAATTTTTCTTCTAATATCTATAAAAACTGGACATTCATCAACCATATCAGCAAATTAAAGAATTTTTATATTGAACACATAACTATGTGCAAGCTCTTATTTTAGGCATATTTAGATACATACTATGCATATATGTCTAAACGTGTGTGTATATATGAGACTATGAGGTATGTATAGATCTTCACATCTTTCTGTACCTCATAGTCCCTATCCTCATAGAACTTATATTTAGTGAGATATTGAAAGTGATCTGATAAATGGAGTACAGTGTTATGGGAATCCACACAAAGGACATCTAATTCCAATTTTGAAACTGAAAAGGTCTTTGCAAATTTCTGAGAAATTGTGAATTTTTTTCAGGAAACTTCAACAGTTGAGGCTGGCAAACCAGACATTTAGTCTCCTATATGTGTAGACAACCAATAAAATGTTTTCGCCTTCTGTACAAAATATAGGTAGTTTTTGATGGACAATTTTTTAAAGATGATGGAGTTTTGGCTTTTAGCAGCTTGAGATCTAGTTGGATAGAAATATCTAAACACATGGAGTATATGAGATGATGAGGATGGTGACAGAAAGGAGAAGTATGATAATGACGCTGTAAAAATGATACTGTTGCTCCATAAGATTATAACATATTTTCACATATATTTAAAATATTAGTCATATCTAGATAGTAATATGAACTTTGATTTTAGCTTTAATTTTAAAATATTTTTCAGTTAAAATTTGCATTATATATCAATTCAATTTGATCATCTCAAAACTCATACCGGGAAAATATTTTGATCCAAATCTTATAATTGATAGAATACATGACTTGTTCAAATCGTTTGGCTGGTAGGTTGATGTTTCTGCATATAAACTCAGATCTGATGACTTAAAGGCTATTTTCTTTTAAAATGAAATATATATTAAAACACAGACAGTACATAAATAACTGTTGTAAGAGATGGGGGTTTTATATGGATTAAGTAAATTATAACACTGCTCTTAGAAAAGAGAAAGATACTATCATGTTAAGTTATGAAATGTTTTATCCATTAGGTATCAATTTATAGGGAGCTCATAATTAATGTCCTTTTATATAAAGGAACTATTAGCTCATAAAAATTAGATTAGAAGAAGTCCTTAGATATTTTTAAGTATAATTGTGTCCAGTTAGAGTTACTTGCAACTGCCTTCTCGTTCCTAATTTATAAAATGAAGACCCTTAAAAACAAATGTGCCCACTTCTAGCCTAAAATGTGTAATTTTATATAATAAGTATTTTAAGTCATTCCATTATCAAAAGCATTATTGATTTGACCAGTTTTGCTTAAATTCAAATGTTCTTTTACTCATCTTATTAAAATGGTTGATTTTCAATATAAAAATTAATGAAAAGAGCTTTTCACCAAGAGGCACTAACTTAAAATAGTTTTGTGGAGTTAAGTGTGTCCATTGAAAGAAAAATTGAAAAAAAAAAGTATAACCTTGATTCCAAGGTGTAGCCAAAGGCTAAGAAGAGAAAAGTTTAGTAAATGACTCTTATTAATCTAGCTTTAAAATGGATGAATAATATGTTACAACCTCCCTGACATATGGTGAGGTTTGCAGCAAGTTTGGCATAATGGTTTCACTTAATAAACACCTGATTAGCATTGTTTAACAGGTTTGGAGTGCATGAAAACAGTCAAATAGCAACATTCTGTCTAGTTAATTCCTCATTAGCAGACTCACAGTCACTGCATTTGACAGATTGTATACCAGTCTTGACACAAGGTGACCTCTTGCTTGGACCTGTTCATCACCTTCAGTCTGTCATAAATGAAGTCAGTATAAATGTCAGAGTGAATGTGACATCACCAGAGACTTCATCTGATGCCTTGAAGGTTATTATTTTCTCAATATTATTATTACAGACACAGTGAAAATATATGTAGCTATAAACAAAATGAGAATGATAAACCAGAAAAAACTTATATATAGGAAAGCTTTTGATTAATGTATTGCTATAAGGCAGGTGACCCATATATACAATTTGGCAGTATTATTTCAATTTCCTGACTTCAAATATTTTTGTAAATAATGCTTAAACTACAACCTAAATTGATAGTGTGTTTGGGGTTTAGAAGATTAATAGTGAAGCTCAACTAATTATTAATAATGTTCTTTCTATTTAATATACCCATAGCAATAGCTTTCCTTCATAGTTTATTTTTTTTTTAATAAAAGACAACCAAACATTGAAATAAAGTTGAAGAATTGATTTGGATTAAGAACTGTAAATATGAAGAAAGCTTTTAAGGAACATATTTTGTGAGAAAAAATCTTTGATCGTTATAACATTGAATATTTGTAAATTCAACATTTCAAGGAAAAAATTCTCCAAATTCCAAGGAAATACTCATTTACCATTTTTGTCATCCTTGATAAATTATCTCTACTAAAGAGCCCCTTTTGAATCACAAAATCAATTATACAATTGTACAACATTTATATTCTTCTCCTTGACAAGAAGAAATTGAACCAGTTTCAATTTATCTGAACGAAGCCTGGATTAATGCAATATGTTATTATAAACAAAATAGACAAAATGCATTCTTGCTCTTTCCATCCTTTTGTAAATTTTTATAGTCCTAAAACTTAAAACCTAAAATATTTTAAAATCAGAGGGTACACATTGCAAAGAAAGAAAATAATCATTTGATAAAGGCCGATTTTAGTGCATAGAAAGAATTATGTTCTCTACTGATTTGGATTTTTAAGTATCAAAAAAATTAAAAATCATATTTTCTTTGTAAGAAACAACCTTTAGGGGCGCCTGGGTGGCTCAGTCGGTTAAGCTGCTGCCTTTGGCTCAGGTCATGATCCCGGGGTCCTGGGATTGAGCCCCACGTCTGGCTCCCTGCTCAGCAGAGAGCCTGCTTCTCCCTCTCCCTCTGCCTGCCACTCTGCCTATTTGTGCTCTCTATCTCTCAGTCAAATAAATAAAATCTTAAAAAAAAAAAAAAAAAACTTTAAGGCATGGACATAAATAAGACAAATTTTTTTTAAATCTATTTTGAAGAGATTATTTTAAAAATTACATTTTATGTGAAGTTTTTCTCTAGCCTTATTTAAGTTTTGCAGTTTTAAATAAAATGGTTATAATTATAATCGACAGTTGCTGAGTATCATTTATAACCCCTTTTAATATGTCTGCCTTGTTGGATATACTAATTTTGAGGAATTTAGCAAAGAAATCATCGTAACCAAGGGTAGATAATTCTAAGAATGTATGAAGAAATTAGAAGTTAGTCTAATTTGCTTCAGGTTTGAAATAATTCCATACATCAGGTTCTTCTTGCAAGCTAGGTCTTTAATACATTACTATTATCAGCCCTTCATGCAGATCTTCATGTCTTTAACAGGCGAGGAAAGTGAAGATGAAAAAAGTTAAGCAGCTTGCCCAACGTCCTGCAGCTAGTAAATAAGAATTGGGGGTTATAAATCGAGCTCTATTTCAAGAGTCCATGGCTACAGTATACCTAGTCATTGGTTACGAATGCATGTTACGAATTCATGACACACTGTTCTTATATCTTCTTAATAGCTCAATCTGTGTTATGATTTTTTTGTCTTCGTTGTTTACCATATATTTTTCTTTCAGTAGTAGTCTTTCTGTATTTGCTTCTTTGCTAGGTTTGTATGTGTTGTATAAATGTAGACTTATTTTCTTGATTTTATGTTTTTCTCATAATTTTGAAACATCTTCCACTGAATCCGCATCTTCCATCGTCATTCATTAAGTATAGTCCATTTCCTTTTACCCCCAAACTAATTGCTAGTGATTCAATGTACTGGTATATAATTTTCTTAATAATCTATGATATATCACATCAGGGGCAGCTGATCTATAAATGCTCATTTTTTCAAGTACAATATCCCCTTATCTGCCTTTGTCAAATGTCATTCTTGAATGCTTTTCATTATTTTCTAATTGTCCAAATGTATTTTGTACATTTTTATTGTCAAAGGTTTACCTGAAGCAGGGAGTTAAGGATATGAAGCAATTCAGATCCATTAATAATTTTATGCACTGGCTTAATTGTCTTTATTGTCATTTTAGTAGTTATTTTCTTAATATCAAGAGATATTGAGATATAAATAAATAAAGATAAATTTGAGATATAAATAAATAAATCTATTTTATCGAGATATAAAAATCTCTTAAATCTAACCTTATAAATGCTTCCCCAAATTCTTGTGAAATTAAATAAAAATAAGCAAATTCCCTTTTGTATTCCTTATAAGAAATTAATATATTTTTTAAAGATCTTATTTATTTATTTGACAGAGAGAGACACAGAGAGAGAGGGAACACAAGCAGGGGGAGTGGGAGAGGGAGAAGCAGGCTTCCCACGGAGCAGGGAGCCCCATGTGGGGCTCGATCTCAGAACCCTGGGAGCAGGACCTGAGCCGAAGGCAGACGCTTAACGACTGAGCCACCCAGGCACCCCAAGAAATTAGTATTTTAAAAGCAGGACTTCAAGAATCCTGCCTCATTGTGCTGATAATAGCTAGAAGCTTAAGGGAAAGAATAGCAAATAAACGGTCTTGTTTATATTAAGTACATTTTCTTAGAGATAATCTGCTGTATTAGTTTCTTCCTGTTATTATTTTAGCTTCATTTACTTCGGAACTTTGGATGATAATATTTAAGAAATAAGCACAAAACAAAACAACAAGAACAGAAAACAACAAAAAACCTCCCACAAACCTTTCTGGTAAAATGACTCTCTGCTTTCCCTTATTTTGTCAGGGAAACTTGAGAGGCCACCCTGACCTGGAGAAGACAGGGACTCCTGTCTGCTATCTTTGTATAAACTTAGGTTAGTTTTAGTTTACAGTTCTGGTATTCATTCCAGAATAACAATAAAATCTCAGGCTTGCTCTAGACTCTAGGCTTGTTCCTTATTTATTCCAGTCCCCCTTCGCTCCAGTATGCTTGGTGTATCTGATCAATGTTTCTCATGCTGATCAGATCTGGGTAGAATTAATCAAACATTTTGGTGCATTCTTAGTCTCTATCTCCATTCTCTCTCCCTTCTCCCTTCTCTTTCTTTCTCTTCCCCTTTGTGTTTGTTTTATCTTCCTTGTAAAAATAGAGCCTGTGTCATGTAATTACTTTGATTTCCACCTCCCCCCCCCACCCCCGGTTCAGTATTAGGGCCTGTATATAAACTAGAATGCATTATTGTTTCTTCACTAAATTAAATTGTATTTAAAATGCTCACTTTGCTCATTTTCTTAGTGGTATCATTTGGTTAAATTTAGGGCCCTAGAACATTTTTATGGAGCTTGTATCTTCTCAATTTATGGGCTGATGAAATACTTACCATTGGATTTCTGTTGGCCAAGAACTTAGGTAGGACTTCAATAGTTCCTTTAGGAAAATTACACAAAACATTTGTGAAATTTGAATGACTCACATGTTTGAAAAACGCAAAGTTGTTTGAAAAACGCAAAGTTGTTCAAAAAATTTCGGCAGTGTGTGGAAAGGTCTTTGAAACGAGTTGAACCATTTCTGAATCTGATGACTGTCAGTACAGACCAAGCCATTTATGGCAGGATGTATATAATGCATCATGAGTATTATGAAATATTACTCATTTCTAATTCATTACAAAAATACTTTCCTAAACTTGCATATGTGATGGATGGCAAGAAACCAGGTATTCACATCTAATTATAAAGGTTTTCCTTTGTGCTAAAATGGACTATATTTATCTATCAGTGCAATCAATCCCTGCATTTTTCTTTATGTCTGTCACCGTCCTACCTAAGCACTTAGCAAAGATATTAAATTAGGCAAAAAGTGTGGAGTGGGATGTTTTCTTTGCCTTTACTACATTTATCTAAGCCAACCTAAAGCTAAGCAGACTGTGACTAATATTGGAAGCCTTATTCTTATCGCAGACAGAGTTGTTCTCATTCTTGTTATTATTAACTGGTTGAATGCCAACAGTATATTCAGCACAGGACATAATTGCACAATATGTTCTTTTTCCTCCAACCTAGAAAGGGATCCACTGCTTTCATCTACTAACACTGATGCCAGAGTGATGAATGCCTCTTGATAACCCCCAGTTTCCTTTTCTGCCTCTCTGCGTGGACCTACTTCCCTCACCAGTTTCTTTAAAAAAGAAACCCATTAATAGTTGTCTCTTAATTTTAGCAAAGGATTTTAGGGGGAAGAAACATAGCCGTTGTTTTTTTTTTATTTTAATTTTTCAGGGTTTTTTTAAAAAATATTTTTAAAAAACATATTATGAGCAACTCTATGCCAGCAAATTAGATAACCTGGAAGAAATGGGTGCATTCCTAGAGATGTATCAACTACCAAAACTGAACCAGGAAGAAATAGAAAACCTGAACAGACCTATAACCACTAAGGAAATTGAAGCAGTCATCAAAAATCTCCCAAGAAACAAAAGCCCAGGGCCAGATGGCTTCCCAGGGGAATTCTATCAGACATTTAAAGAAGAATTAATACCTATTCTCCTGAAACTGTTCCAAAAAATAGAAATGGAAGGAAAACTTCCAAATTCATTTTATGAGGCCACCATTACCTTGATCCCAAAACCAGACAAAGATCCCATCAAAAAGGAGAATTACAGACCAATATCCTTGATGAACAGGGATGCAAAAATTCTCACCAAAATACTAGCCAGTAGGATCCAACAGTACATTAAAAGGATTATTCACCACGACCAAGTGGGATTTATCCCTGGACTGCAAGGCTGGTTCAACATCCGCAAATCAATCAACATGATACAATACATTAACAAAAGAAAGAACAAGAATCATATGATCCTCTCAATAGATGCAGAAAAAGCATTTGACAAAGTACAGCATCCTTTCTTGATCAAAACTCTTCAGAGTATAGGGATAGAGGGTACATACCTCAATATCATAAAAGCCATCTACGAAAAACCTACAGCGAATATCATTCTCAATGGGGAAAAGCTGAGAGCTTTTCCCCTAAGGTCAGGAACGCGGCAGGGATGTCCACTCTCACCACTGCTATTCAACATAGTATTAGAAGTCCTAGCCACAGCAATCAGACAACAAAAAGAAATCAAAGGCATCCAAATCGGCAAAGAGGAAGTCAAACTCTCACTCTTTGCAGATGATATGATACTGTATGTGGAAAACCCAAAAGACTCCACCCCAAAACTGCTAGAACTCATACAGGAATTCAGTCAAGTAGCAGGCTATAAAATCAATGCACAGACATCAGTGGCATTCCTATACACCAACAACAAGACAGAAGAGAGACAAATCAAGGAGTCGATCCCATTCACAATTGCACCCAAAACCATAAGATACCTAGGAATAAATTTAACCAAAGAGGCAAAGGATCTGTACTCAGAAAACTATAAAATACTCAGGAAAGAAATCGAAGAAGACACAAAGAAATGGAAAAACGTTCCATGCTCATGGATTGGAAGAACCAACATTGTGAAGATGTCAATGCTACCTAGAGCAATCTACACATTCAATGCAATCCCCATCAAAATACCATCCACTTTTTTCAAAGAAATGGAACAAATAATCCTAAAATTTGTATGGAACCAGAAGAGACCCCGAATAGCCAGAGGAATATTGAAAAAGAAAAGCAAAGCTGGCGGCATCACAATTCTGGACTTCCAGCTCTATTACAAAGCTGTCATCATCAAGACAGTATGGTACTGGCACAAAAACAGACCCATAGATCAATGGAACAGAATCGAGAGCCCAGAAATGGACCCTCAACTCTATGGTCAACTTATCTTTGACAAAGCAGGAAAGAATGTCCAGTGGAAAAAAGACAGTCTCTTCAACAAATGGTGTTGGGAAAATTGGACAGCCACATGCAGAAGAATGAAACTGGACCATTTCCTTACACCACACACAAACATAGACTCCAAATGGTTGAAAGACCTAAACGTGAGACAGGAGTCCATCCAAATCCTAAAGGAGAACACAGGTAGCAACCTCTTCGACCTCAGCCGCAGCAACTTCTTCCTAGAAACATCACCAAAGGCACAGGAAGCCAGGGCAAAAATGAACTATTGGGATTTCATCAAGATAAAAAGCTTTTGCACAGCAAAAGAAACAGTCAACAAAACCAAAAGACAACCGACAGAATGGGAGAAAATATTTGCAAATGACATATCAGATAAAGGGCTAGTATCCAAAATCTATAAAGAACTTATCAAACTCAACACCCAAAGAACAAATAATCCAATCAAGAAATGGGCAGAAGACATGAACAGACATTTTTCCAAAGAAGACATCCAAATGGCCAACAGGCACATGAAAAAGTGCTCAACATTGCTCGGCATCAGGGAAATCCAAATCAAAACCTCAATGAGATACCACCTCACACCCGTCAGAATGGCTAAAATTAACAAGTCAGGGAACGACAGATGTTGGCGGGGATGTGGAGAAAGGGGAACCCTCCTACACTGTTGGTGGGAATGCAAGCTGGTGCAACCCCTCTAGAAAACAGTATGGAGGTTCCTCAAACAGTTGAAATTAGAGCTACCATTCGATCCAGCAATTGCACTACCTGGTATTTACCCCAAAGATACAAATGTAGGGACCCGAAGGGGTACGTGCACCCCAATGTTTATAGCAGCAATGTCCACAGTAGCCAAACTGTGGAAAGAGGCAAGATGTCCATCGACAGATGAATGGATACAGAAGGTGTGGTATATATACACAATGGAATATTATGCAGCCATCAAAAGGAATGAGATCTTGCCATTTGCAACGATGTGGATGGAACTGGAGGGTGTTATGCTGAGTGAAATAAGTCAATCAGAGAAAGACATGTATCATATGACCTCACTGATATGAGGAATTCTTAATCTCAGGAACAAACTGAGGGTTGCTGGAGTGGTCGGGGGTGGGAGGGATGGGGTGGCTGGGTGATGGACATTGGGGAAGATATGTGCTACAGTGAGCGCTGTGAATTGTGTAAGACTGTTGAATCACAGATCGGTACTTCTGAAACAAATAACGCAACATATTTTAAGAAAAAAGAAAAAGAAGAAGATAGCAGGAGAGGAAGAATGAAGGGGAATAAGTCAGAGGGGGAGAGGAACCAGGAGAGATGATGGACTCTGAAAAACAAACTGAGGTTTCTGGAGGGGAGGAGGGTGGGGGGATGGGTTAGCCTGGTGATGGGTATTGAGGAGGGCACGTTCTGCATGGAGCACTGGGTGTTATGAACAAACAATGAATCATGGAACACCACACCAAAACAAATTATGTAATATATGGTGATTAACATAACAATAAAAAATTTAAAAAAATATTTTTACTTCCAGTATAGTTTACCATAGAGGCGTATCTTAGTTTCAGGTGTGTAATATAGTGATTCAACAATTCTATACATTACTCAGTATCAAATGTAGAGGTATAAAAGAACAAATGTATTTGTCTGAAGATAATACGTGCTTGCAGTTTCCAGTGATACACTTCTGGGAAAAACATCAAAATATGTATTTAACTCTTAAAGTGGATCTATGATCTATAAGGTAAAAAAGTAATAGATTATGGATATGAATTATGTTTATGATACCCCATGCATACCACAAGATCTTCGGAGACCGATTTTCATACATCTCTTTTCCCAAAGTAGTTACTGATACTAACATTTTGTACATTTCACTCTGACTCTGCGTGCATCTTCTAAGAAAGAACAAGGGCTACTTCTGTTTCTTTGGTTTAGCTTCAGAGCTGCTTTCCTGGAAAGGCTCCTGGGTTTTTGTTTTTTATCTTTTTTGAGCTATGTAACTCCTTGAGAATTGTGTAAAACTGTCAGCTTTGTTAAAAGTAGGAAAAATTAAAGAAAAATTTTTTTGCTCTTTTATATACACATAGTAAATGGAAGTGTACTTTCCTTCTACATACTACATTTGGTCAAGTGGAAATTCAGGCTGGATGGATTGACAGGGAGCCAGCGGCTACCAAACGTAGGGAATGGGAACCATGAATAGTATCAGAAATGCAAACTTGACATTAGATAGACGCTCAGGAGCAGGGACACCATGCTGCTACCAGTGGTGCAGTATCATTACATAGAAGTTACCCTTTGTGATTTGCACTGTCGTGATCTTCTTTAAGATTTAGCTCCAGTCATACTCCGGTATGGTCCAGGACCTGAAAGAGGCCCTATAAAGGAATAAATGGATGCATTAGCATATATTATTGAGCAAAACACAATTTCTAATTTTAATATGTTATAGAGGCTTGAAGGTACAGGACAAAGGCTGAACTGAGTGGAAATATTCAAAGAGCTTTCTGTAATAAGAGATCTATAAAAGAAACTATAATATATGGCAGAAAGTATAAAGTAATATAAAATTACAAATTGCCATGGAAGTTCAGGAGAATATAAATCACTTAGCTGGCATAATCATGGAACTCATCTACTTAAACTGGGCTGATAGAAGAAATGCATTTTAGCAAGTAATAATATTTGTAACTTTCTATGACTGCAATAAAATTGATTTTTAGGTGAAGTTTTCATAAAATTGCAAAGATAATTCTTCAGCTTAAATTAGGAATAACAAAGTAATATAAAAAAACTTAATTTGGGGAAGAAAAATCTCTGTATTCTACAGGTAAACAGGAATTGGAATCTAAAGGATGCCAAGATGTAAATCTTTCATATGTCCTATTTTATATAAATTTAAGCATTTCACACTAATTCGGAATCACTGATACATCTAGATATAAAAAATAGTCAGCATTTCTTTATTTTAGTACTTATATCAGTTTTATTTTCTAGAAGTTCTTTAATTGAAGTAGAAGTTTAATCATGAGAAGTTTTATACTTGGAGTCCTAGTATCCTTCTTTAAAAAATTTTTTATCCTTCTATTTTATAGTATTTTTCAGTAAAAGGAAAACCAAGGAACACGAGCAGTAGATTGTTAAGTGCTTAGAAATTCTGGTCTATAAATCTTTAATGATTAAAAACATTAGAAGTTTATCATGCTCATGTGAAATCCTGGGCAGATGCAGAGGTCATGAGAGAGAGAGACTCTTTTCCACAGAATTATGCAGAAACCCAGACGAGAGATGCTCTGTCATCTCCGACTTCTAAAACATAATGGTTATCTACCAATTTTCAAATTACCAGATAGAAAAAAAAGAGTGTTTCAGGGTAGTTTTATGGGCCAGGCCCCACAGTGGTACACGTTACTTCTGTTCATGCTCTTTAAGGCAGAGGTCAGTCACAGGTCCGTACCTAACTGCAAGTGTGGCTGAGACATCTGTCTAGCTGGGTGTTCAGCTTGAAGAGGAAAATGTAGATTTTGTGACAACAAGCATTCTCTGTCACCAGCCACTTTCATAGTTACTAAAACATATGCCCAATTCCCCCACACAGAAAAGTCAGTCACCTTGTCTCTAAGAAAATCAATACAAAGTGATTTAACCAATAACTGCATACAGCTCGAAATCCAGGATTTACATAATTCCTCACGGTTTGAAGATCCATAAACTAGACCAGTTACCTGCTTCTATTTCCCTCCTAATATACAGTTGAGGAACAGATAGGAAAAATGCACACACAGTAAACTATACGTGTTCCATTTTGAAACAAGAATAAGAAACCTAAAACCATGCTGGTCCATAACCATAATATAACCTCTTGGGGTAGGCATTTTAAAGACCCTCTTCCCTTTTCCAGAGAAAATTACTGTATTGTACCCAGATTCTGCTACGGTATAAACTCTCTTACTGGTTTTTCTCATTTGCCCCCTAGTTCCACCTACTGGGAGGTCCTGTCTCGTCCATCACCTCTTATGGCCACATCTGAAGTAGGTGCTGGGAGTATGTTCTCCTTGAGGGCCTCCCAGTTCACATGATCTGCTTTCTTCTGATGAGAGTTTGCAAATCGAAATTTGATTTGCTCACACGGGCTTTCTTAGCACAGAGTCAAGGAAATACACTTCCCCCTAGTATCTGGAACGCTTTTGACCAATTTGCTTCAAGCCAGTTCTGGAACCTGTAAATAGACCCAAAGCTTTTTACTTGGCCTAGTTCTTAAATATGTTTTCTTTGCTTCCCTCTCTCTCCTCATCCTGGTGAAAATGGGTAACAGATTTTAATGGGAAGGTACCAGCTTTCCACTAAGCACCTGATATTCGTTCAAGGGCTGGATGCTTTTTTACTTTTTAAGCTGAGAGGTCTTTATGGAATTTGTTGTTCTCAAACTTTTTTTAGACTTCTGTTTAGAATCCAGAAACAGCTGCTTTTTCTTCCCTGGGAGTTTCCAGTTTTGTGAATATTCTCCTTTCCCTTTCATTTACGTTTGCAACCTGGCCAATTCTTTTTTTGAATCATTTCTTTCTTGTAATATGTTGCTAAAAACAAGTAAAAATGATACATAATGCCATTTTGGGTCTTTCCAACCTTTCCCTCTAGAGCCACAGGCTTGGTAAGTCCTTCTTTCAAATTGTTGGTAGCAACGGTTACACCAGATGTTACGCAAAAGTACAACAAACCCCTCAAGCCTTCTAGTCTACTCTGTGTTCTTTCTGTCTGCTGCCTGCCTTTCAAAGCACAACATAATTCAGCATCCATAGTTTGTTTTTACAACAATATTCTATTTAAGGTACAAACTTCTGTATCAGTCAAAATAATGATACCAATTCTTACATATAATAAGTCAAATATAAATAATAGCTCAAACATAGTTTATTTCTTGCTGATCTAATAGTCCTGAGTGAGCAAAAAAGATAGCGAGGCAGGACAGTTCTCCTTCATACTGTCAATCAGGAACTCAGGAGGGTAGATGTTAGGCCATTTCCAACATTTGTCTTTATTTTTTATTTTGGCCATCTTTACTGCAGCCAGCTGGAAAGGGAACAGAGCATGGATAAGAACATAGGGAAACCGTTGGTAGCCCAGCCTGGAAATTGGCATATATCACTTCTCACAGTCTATTGGCTAGATCTTAGGCGCATGGTCATCCTTTACCCCCAGGGAGTCTGGAAAATGTTGTCTAGCTATGTCCCCTGGCAGAATTTGAGATCAGTCTCAGATATATATATGGTGAATGAAATGAAACTTGGATTCTAGCCTGTTGGCTAACAACTTACTACATAATAAACCTGTGAATTCTAAAACACAAAGGCAAAATAAGTACCCTCTAGTAGGCCATATTGAGTAGTTATATTCACTAGTTTATAGAACTATGCAAAAATTATTAGTCTTATTTCGAAGTTATTGTATAAAAGGGGTGGCAAGCTCTGTCACTTTCATCAGCATATTATAGAACATCAATAAGCAGTGATTCAGTGGTAGATTGCAGTAACTTCTAGGCCTGTAGCACTTTAGGTTTTACTACTCCCTGAAATAATTACAACTTACTGAAGTAATGTGTATTGGCTTTCTGTTCAAGTGTCATCATCAACTTTTGAACGTATCCATATTTTCTTAGGAAGAAACCTCTTCCTTCTCAAACTCCTTAGGTGGTATAAACTGAAGAAATTATTCTTTAGTACAAGGTCCTTTTATTGCAGAGAGAACATTGCCTATAATTTTAAGTTAGTTGAACAGATTGCAATTTCAATTTAGATATTAGAGGAAAACCTTCATTATAGCAATGAACTCTCATTCTGTTGGTATAAAGGATGTTCCTGACAAATTATACTTTTTGCTCCATTAAAAATGATTCTGAAAACTTCCAGACTGGTGGAAAGTACTATTCAGTTGCAGTTGATATGAAATGGGCTTTTTAAAGTGCCATTTTTCTGCTTAACAAAATCAATAGTCTTTATTATATACAATAAGCATAACCTGCTGCCATTTCCCAGATCAATAAAATCTCCTCTTCCTTTTTGATATTCAAGTGCCTTGGAGACAATGTAGCCATTTGAATATTAATTCTGCTAGTGGAGCCTATGTCTTTATTAATTCTTAAGTCAGCATGTGTCTTAATTTCTATTGAAAGTAAAATGGTAAGCCTATTTTGGAAAAATGTTATGGATATTAAATATTTACCATGTTCACTTGATTCAAAGATTTTTCTTTTCTGAGATCATTATAGAGATTCCACTTGTTGATAATCAGAAGTGGTATTCCTAGTTGTCTGCTTTGGACGTGATAATCAACTGCCCCTTCATTTAGATTGACTAAACAAAATGCATTCTGGATTCATTATATTTTCTTCTTAAAGATCATTTCTTAATTACAGCTTCTATGTCACTGTCACAGAGTAGGGTGCACCGTGGACAGTAGTAAGACATGAATTCAAAACATTTGCCAGCTTCATTCAGGTCAGAGAAAAATTCCATCACTTTGTTTTTCTCTTATTTACAGATCTCACCAGCTTATTTATGTTACCTGCATTTCAAAAAGCACGATGTGTGTTAAAGGCACTAGCTAAATCTATTCTATTAAAATACTACATGGGATTCATCACTTATGCTGCATCAAAGAAAACATTTGGTCTTTGCAGCATCTATGTATTCTTGAATTCTTTTATGCTGGAATACTTTATAGTGAGATTCTATATTCACTTATTTGAAATGTATCCGGTGTGTAGGTATACAACTTTTAAAAAATTAAATGTGTTGTTTTTTAGGTCTGATAAATGATACAGAAAATCAGTCTAGTAAATTCAATGTGTAGATGAATAAAGTGAGGTTTGTAGAGATTAGGCGACTTATTGATGATCAGTTACTTTAGAGGACAAAGACTAGAAAAATAGTTCTTCATCTCAAGCTGATACTTTTTATATCATCAGGTATATTTTTAATCGAAATATATTAATCATATAGAAAATAACCCTGCTCTTTAGAAATGTATTGTTGAACTTCTTTTGTTCAGGTTTACTGCCACCTGACAGATGGACACAGGACATAGATTGCTGGAGGTAGAATAACTAGCAATATCAATAAATTTGAGTTGGATGTATGTTTTTATATGGATTAAAAAGTTAATAACTTCTGCCCCTAAATAATATTTCCTTACCAAATATGGCATTAATGTCTATATTTTAATATCATAGTTTTCATCTTATAAAGAATCAAAGTATGGTAATGAAGCTTTCGACTAAAGAGTCTTTTGAAGTGGGGAGGGGACATTTGAGGTTGTCCCAGTTACTCAGGGATGCTATTGTTGTTTAACATCCGAGCTCTGAGTGACAAATGTCCTCCAATGCTTGAGTCATTCCCACATTTAAATAGGATACTAGTTGAGGACCACCTATGATGGGAAGCAGCTTTATTTTTATGAAATGTCCATTTCAAGCCAGTCGAGGAAGTCCTAAGTTAGGCCTCTCTACTCAGGGGCAGAGTATGAAGGAGGATGCTGCCTGTCTCCTGGCAGGTAGATTAAAATGGTGAGAAAGGCATGAGTGGAACTGAGGGTGTCTGCCCATGACCCCAAAGTAACCAGTCAGCTAACTCATGAATATATGACTAGAAGCTGTGTTCTTCCTCCTCTGAAGAACAGGGAGGTGGCTCTTCTTGTTTGTTTCTCTTCATTCTTTTTTTTCCTTTCTCTTTTATTCTTACTCCCTCCCTCTCTTGCCCTGTCTCTCCATTTCATTGATGAGATATTTGTTCTTAAGAGGTCTTGCAAAATAAATAAGCAACCATAGATTTGTTAACTTTAGCCATGATGGATATTTCTGGGGGCCTAGGCTGCTGATGCCTTAGCCGTCTGCTCATCAGTATCTTTGGTACCATAGCATTACAGAATCAGGATTTAAAATATATCACACTATAAGAAGAAAAAGAGAACATTATTGAATATCTTTAAATGCCTTTATATTTTGTCATGTGAAAAATAAAACTCTTAAGTTGTATATTGCATTTAGGTGGGCCACAAAAAAGTATTAGAGGCAAGATATCAAATATTCATTGAATGTAGGGTATCACTGCCATGCAAGAGCACGTGCTATAAATTGGCAAGGGAAAGTGCATGCTTAGCAATATGATTGGGAGAAACTAAAATTTATTAGATTTTATATTGTTGTAATAGGTTAGATTGTATACAATTCGTCTCTAGTCTTTATTTGGTACTGCCATTCGCTTTGCCATTAAAAACAAAAACACCTCACCAGAGCAGATGTTCCTGAGCACATAATCAAAAAGTTTTATTTTAGTGTCTGAACAGAAGCCAGCATGATTTCACCTAACTAAATATTAGCACCCTTTTAAACATGTTAAGGAGAATAAGAAAAAACAAATCACTGAACTTTCCCATAACTATTCCATTATTGTGCAATTGAGGAAGCCTAAAAAAGTAAAAATACCTTCTTCCTTTATAAACTTGAGTAAACCCTGCTCTAAAGAATCAGAAGAGGAAAAAATTGCAAAAGAAAATAAATTTTTTAGAGTATTATAAAAATTTGAATCTCCTTAATATTGTTAAGTTTTATAAATTAGTAATAAATGGTGTGCGTGTGTGTGGGGGGGCATATTTAATCCACAACATAGTTGGAGGCAGAGATTATTATCTCCTCTTACAGAGAAGAATCTGGGAATCATAGAGTTTAAATAACTTAAATAGTTTCATTAAACCAGCCAGTATTGAAGATAGAAATATTATCCAAGTTTACCTGATTCCAAAGCCAGAATTCCTAGCTATTTGCCACTGAAGAATCCTCTATAGCCTAAAACTAAAGAATCCTTGAATCCTACTTATTAGGCAGATATGGACACAGAAAAGTAAAGCTAATTTTCAAAGCAGTATTTATGTTTTTATGGAGAACAAGGCAAAGGAAACCTGCAGTTGATAACTCGGGGGAAAACAACATTCCGATTGATATGATATGCTAGTTCCTTATTCTACCTTCCTGTAGGTAAAACAATATTTCTTTTAAAATATAATCTATAAATTTTCATTGGAAATTTGAGTCAAGACTATATTTTTTCTATTAATATCAGTGTCTGATTATTCATTAAAGCTAAAGATCATTGTTAATTTATAATATGTTTAATGCTATGAATGGGCTATACTAATTCATCTACGATGAAATTAATACGATTGGTGTTTTTTGCTTTTTAATAACTACTTAGGGTTTGATAAAAAAATTAAAATTGCCTTTCATTATATCCCCTCTACCATCTATTTATTTTGGCAATAAATCTATTTTGCAATCATAACTTCTCAAGTTTGGAACATTATTTTGTTCAGCTAACCAAGTATTGAGGTGATTGTGAAAAGAAGTTAAACACACCAATATAAGTTTAGTAAAAACAGGTACGGTTAACAACGTGGACTTCTTTTTGCCAACAATATGCTAGACTATACTGTTAAGGGTGACCTAGTTTGCTAATATGTGCTCTTGAGCTGTTGGGAGAGGAAGAAGTGTACCTTCTCTAATCTGAGGACTATATGTACGCTATTTTAACTCTTGCGGTAATCCTAGGGAAATAAATATTCACATTTCCTTAGAAGTAGAAAGTGAACTAATATTGAACTCACCTAAAAGACTATTGTAGAAAGTATTGGCAGTAGAATGGGAGCAGTGTCAGGCTAAGCCTTTCAGGCTTGTTTACTCTATTCCATCAATTCTGCCCTTGCTCCCAGCTTCCCCATCCTCCTTGCCTCTATTATTAGGCCTCCCTTATAATCTGTATATCCTATTAAAGTGTGGCCTTAGGAATCAAACAGACCTGGGTGAATTTCAGGTATGCCACTTACTAGCTGTGTGACTTTGGGACAAACTACTTAAGCATTCTTAGTCTCAGTTTTTATACTAGTAAAATAATGGCAGTAATAACTACCAAAGAGGATCATCATGTGTATTAAGAATAATAAATACAAATCACTTAACAGAGTTTTCTCTACATTCATGGTATTTAACAAATTCTGTTGAATATGTTAATGTAGGTAAAACAAGATAATTGATTTTAAAAAGGGGCAATTGTATCAAAGTTGATTGCAGTAATTGAAACAACAGTGAAACAATTCTAGATATTTTGAGTGGAATGGAAGTTAACATGGAGTATTTGATTGCTTACAAAATTTGGAAGGGCCAGAGAAGAAATGCATTTGAGTATATCCTGAAGTCGGGGCCAGGACACCAGCATTGATGTTGCAGCTGTCACTAATCCCATCCTTGGATCAACTGCCTCTTGACACTGAGAGTCCATTATTGATAATTGGAACACAGAGTATGGCCACTCCTCACCCACTCCTCCATGATCTCATTTTCTAGAATAACGGTAGGAAGATGGCTTCAGTTTTACTACTGTCTTCAAATCTGGCACCAGTGCTCTTGCTTGGAGAAAACTACAGTGGGGGAGGGGGGGAGGCATATTAGTGAAGTAGCAATGACCAAAAAGATAGGTGATAGACTTGAGGATACTATTAAGTTACTTTTATTATTTCATCAAACCTAATCTTAAAGCTATTGGCAGTACTGTCGCACTTATTTCTAACTGTTGCTTCCCCAAACTCCTACTATATGTTTGTACATTGACTACAGTGGAAGTCTTTAACAAGTTGTTGATAGTGTGTCACGTTCCAATTTTCTAATTTTGAAGGCCAGATTTTCAATGACTTACACCTCTGCGTATTTCAACTTAAAAAATAATTTGTCTATTGTCATATATTGCTGAATCACAAATCAGATTTGAGCAAATCACGACTATTTAAAAAACTGTACTTGTTGTTCTTTAAGTTAATTTGTTTCTTTTCCATAAACAGAAATTTATGTCTTTTTGTGATTGATTCTTTTTTCAGGCAGAAGATCTTTTAGTAGGGACAAGTTCTGACAATATTCATTTCACTATATGTGATTACATTTTTGTCCGGAATCGTAGAAGCTTAAAGCAACACCGAATGTTTTGCAATTGAGTATTTGCAATTTAGTTTGGAGATGGTACCACTATGTATTAATGATTGCCTTCTTTTTCTATTTTGTTCTTTATTGTATTGAAGTAGTCAGAAGTACATTCTGTTTAGGTTTTGATTTCTGAGACCTAAGAGACCTACACTAAATGGAGATATTTCTGTTCTATCTAAAAAAATGCATTTTGTTAAGCCTATAAAATAGATGATTGTGCTTTGATGCCATAGGTACATAACAGAAAGTGAGATATTGATATTTATAAAGCAAATACCTTGAGAAAAATAATCCTGAGAGAATTTTGAGATCACGTGCCTAATTTTGACAGTTTGTTCTTTTAATTGTCTTTCCTTTTGGTTGATGGTCAATGCTTACCCTAACACAGTGGATTCTTTTAAATATCTTTGAAGCCACTCTACACAACTTAAGTCAATTACACCTAACCATTTAGTTTTACTAAAGAGAGACATAAGCCTTAAGTACCTTTACTTAAGGTAATTTCCTTTTTTTTTGTTTTTCCTCCATCACCATCTTAGTAAGTACTATTTGAGTACTCACTATAAGTCAGGAAGTAAACACAAGCACAAACAAATTTTGTTCAATTCTTATAACAAACCATGATTTTCTATTCCCCCTTCTAATGATGAAGAAACTGAGTCATGACTTTCCTTCATTAGATTTATTTCCCCATATTCATAAAAACATGGCTTAAATCATCTTTTAAAAAAAGAGTAACGCCCTTGACCCATATTTCCCACTGTTTCCTCTGCTTATAGCAGATTTTATCAGAGAGAGCTATAAGGGGTCTCAATGACATTTTTCCCATTTCAATTTGAATAAAAGCTAAATGTGTTACCTTGGGGATAAGGCCCAGTGGGATCCACAGGTTAAATGCTAAAACAATGTATGGCTGGGCGCCTGGATGGCTCAGATGGTTAAGTGTCTGCTTCGGCTCAGGTCATGATCCTAGGGTCCTGGGATCGAGTCCCGCATCGGGCTCCTTGCTCGGCGGGGAGTCTGCTTCTCCCTCTCCCTCTGCCTCTCCCCCTGCTTGTTCTCTGTCTCTCTTGCAAATGAATAAATAAAATCTTTTTTTAAACATTTTACTTGAGAGAGAGAGAATGAGAGATAGAGAGCATGAGAGGGAAGAGGGTCAGAGGGAGAAGCAGACTCCCTGCTGAGCAAGGAGCCTGATGCAGGACTCGATCCTGGGATTCCAGGATCATGACCTGAGCCGAAGGCAGTCGCTTAATCAACTGAGCCACCCAGGCGCCCATAAATAAAATCTTTAAAAAAAAAAATGCATGGCTGGCACATATCACACGTCCAGTGTAAATCAGGATTGTCATTGTCTTCACTGCTCTTTGATCTGTGCATGCTTCTTACCTCATCTTCTTTCTCATGCTCTCTTCTGGCCACACTGACCTTCCTCTCTCTCTCTCTCACATACCTAGCTCCTTTTCTGAGCACTTTTGTATCTCTGTTCCCTGCACCTGGGATGCCATTTCACATCTTTGCCCTTGACTGCTTTCTGTCTTGGCTTACTGGTGACTTCCATAGAAGCCATCTGTTTACTCTCTCCATTCATCCTCTCCCTTGTTCTAACATTTTCTTTTTACAGTATCCCTTCCCACTACTGAAGGTATCTTATGTATTTTATATGTTACTTCTCTCCTTTGCTTATTATGGAAATTCCATAGGAGTGGAAACTATGTGGTGCAATACTGAATGATATTCAGAAATTTTTTTAATCTAACAGCATATTTCACCTTTAAGTATATAATTACCTATTATGTAGGAAGTCTTTATTTTGATTTTTATACAGTTCAAAATAAATCATTCTGTTTAGTATCAAATACGATGTCATTTTGTCTTGTGTGTTGTACTCATATACATCTTTTTCACATGCAGGAAACAATACCAAGAAAATTTATCTTCAGTTTTTGTTTTGTTTTGTTGTTTTAAGAGAAAGAGCACACATAAGCAGGGGTGGGGGTTGGGGAGAGAGAATAGTAAGCAGGCTCTGCACCCAACATGGAGCCCGACATAGGGCCTGATGTCACAACCATGAGATAATGATCATGAGCTGAAATCAAGAGTCGGACGCTTAACTGACTGAGCCACATAGGCGCCCCTTATCTTCAAATTTTACCTTTAAATTTTTATTGCAACATTCACCATAGGGCATTATATCTTTTGTTTTCCAAAGTGTGATGTTCATATTCTGCTATAGATTTTGCCCAAACATACTTTATTGATTAAGCTGATGCATGTGACTATATAAATTGATTAGTGTACAATATTAGGAAATGATAAACATAAAGAGCTATAAACTAGTTTAATATTTAAGTGATAACAGTTATTGTAATTATACTCTGGAAATTGGGTTATAGGGTTAATATTACAGCTATTGAAATAGAAACTATAGTACAATATTCATTTGTGCATTAACAACCAGAAACTTAACATGCAACTGGAGTTTACAGTCATTTTAATAGATTGTTCGCTGGTTACAGCAGTAGCTTTAGGGTTCTTTTGTAACTATTTTACCTGAAATTTTAAAAAACAATTCCTATGATCATTGTAATCCTAATCCATATCAAAATTCCTGTAGGTACTTGTTTTTGCCTTTGTATTTATAAAACATCTTCAAGAATTTTAAAAATTTACATACATGCCACTCCATTCATCCTTTTGGAACTCTATAGATTGTCTTCTGTTTATTTCCTCTGAATTCTCCACTGAACTTTTCAAAGCATTCTTTTGTAACATTAAAAATTTATAATTTTTATTGCTGTTATAGAGCTAAATGTTTCATGAACATGCAGTATGTAGCATTATTTTCTAACTTCTTTTATGAGTGTCAATAGCATTTATGGTACAAGACAAAATTTTGCAGCCACCATTTTTATTACAAAAGCGAGAACGAAAAATTTCCCATCATTTTGCTCTATTGTCTCACCTTGAAGATGGTATTAGGCTTAACTCCCAAGTCTTCAGTAAGGCCCTGCAAAACGAGGTGATTCTTTGTCTTTCAAGCAAACCAACACAGCTAGTTTTAAAATGTTTGCCTAGGTATAAATATTCCACAGGGGAAATAAAGTTCTTAGTTATAATTGCAGGTACTTGAATGCTCTCTTAAACAGCCAAATTCCTCAGGGACTGTCTTTGTAAATACCTGGCTTTGCAAATAGCACCTTAATAAATGGATATATGTTTCTTGAGAAAGCAGTCATAACCATGTATTCAGGGTACCCTGGAAAACCATTCAGTACATAAATCTTATACCACCAGTCTAACCAGACTACATTTTTGTTGGGCTTCATAATCTCTAAATTGTTACCTGTATTGAAGGTCACCATAATTGTCCAGCTGTTGGATGTTAATTTACAAAATTCCTTAGACTAATTGAGTTTAAACAAACAACCATATATAATATCACAGACAGTAGTATTAATTCACATCTATCCCATAAAAGTATATAAATGATTCAAGAAAGAATTGCTTATCATGTAATGTTTCTTACCCTGGATTACCTGGATAATTACTAGTATATAAACTTCCATGGCGGGGCGGGGGGGGAGACAAAATTTTCCCCCTAAATGGAAATAAATCAGTGTTATTTTAGTAAATGTTATTCTAATTTTCAGTCTCGGTATGAATGGTTTTGGCATTATATTAAAATTAAATTTAAGTTTTAAGCTAGAAACTTTTTCTGGAAGTCCATGGTCATCCATCTTGAACTCCAAGCATGTAGGAAGACATAGGTAGAAGTATATTAAATCTGACAAATGACCTCCCATGTGCAAAGGAGGAAATAAAGATTCATTCTCCGTGTTTGTGAGATCATTTTGATGAAGGAAAGGCTAATTGAGGATGACATACATTCTAAATCTAATTCAAATCAGCATTTTTACATGAAGACTCATCACATTTCCAATGCTACACGCTACCATAAAACAGCTTAGTAAAGACATTTTGAATTTGATTCTTAGAATTTTTTTAAATGCTTCATCAGAACTGACATTTTTAGGGGTAATGAGTTTCCAGTCTTAGTATTAGCTCAAACTGGATACCAGTGGTATTTTACACCTTTTATTAAAAAAGAAGCATTTTTCTTTAGCATAATTAAGTCTTATGTTGCAGAGAAAATTGCAACTAATATGTGATTATGCCTGGGAAACATGTGGGGAAAGTGCCAACACAGGGTTTCTCACAGTAAAAGCAAATCACCTTGAAATGATTAAAATGTTAAATTATGAAGGACTCCTCCTTTGGCATTCAAAGAATAATCATATTCCAAGACCAAGTAGCACTACTGTTGTTTTTAAAATGAAAAGGTGATTGCTAACTCTTTCCTCTTGAAATGCTCCAAAATTAGCTTTAATATTATCTTATTAACACACAGTTAACAGCTCACTCTGTAAAAAAAAGAAAAAAAAAAAAACACATCTTTTATCTAATAGGTAGTTCTGTTAATCCTGCAAATTTCATACTATGGATGTCATTTGCTAAAAGTCAGGGTCATTTATGTTTTATACTTAGTTAAAATTGTATCTTGACTATATTTACACAGTGACAACTCAAACCATGGAGGGCAGCCACTTACTAAGAGGTTAGAAGGAAACAGTATTCAGGAATTGCTGCTTTTAAGATGATATACTATATTCCAGTCATTCTAATTAAATTTGGAAACAAACATTACTATGCAAGTCAGTGGTTGTAAATATGTCCTTTACAAAGATCATGAGCATGGCCTGTTTATGGTACTATATTCCCACCCATATCATGGCCATTTGGCTTTCTTCCAAGAGTAAAACAAAACAGAATGTCTAGATATCCAGTTTTGGATTCAAGAAAAAAGTACTTTTTTTATAGTAGAATTTATCTGTAAAAATATGTCAACTACATTTTCAAGATTGAGAATTTGGAAAGATTTAATCTTACCTAAGGACTGAACAATGGGCCTCTTTCTATCCTGTATATTGTGAAATATCTCCTATATCTTGATGGGCAAGTATAAGGTGTAATTATGCACCCTGCCTCACCTTAATTTCTGAAGTTGTGTATTTACCTTTCAAAGCAACTGAGTATCTAATTCATCTGCATATTGCCAAAAGGAATCCCTAAGCAATTATGCTATTTATCTCTAAAGATAACAGGGAGGATATAATGGGTATCACCTATGGTCATTTACATTGATGGAACAATGCACAATCAAATCATTTGCTCACTTATAGGCTCAAAAATTAAAAAAAAAAAAAAAGACTATGAACCTAGATTATTTTCCCGTAAACTTCACTTCATATGTAGGCCTAACAATCTATCCATAACAGTACTGGAGATTCCTAGAATAAGTTTTAATTAAATTTATTCAAAACATATATTCATTAGATTATTTTGCTGGCATGTTGTCACTGAAGAAATTGAGAAAGAACATGAAACACTGACTTTTTTATGTCAGAAAATTCTTTGGAATTCCAGAGCACTTGATATATTTTTAAAATAATCTTAGAGTTCTGAATCATACCACATGAAAATAGATAATAGCTCTAGATATTCATATAAACTCTTTGGTTTGTAGATAAGAATTAACAAATACATTTTGAATTTGAGTGAAAAATGGATTTTGGAGCCAGCATTACTTTTAGCATCTTTATTAGCAAAACTATTGAAGACTAATGATACGCAAAATTTACTGTTCTAAACCCTATTCTCACAAAATATTTATAAAAAATTTACACAATGCGCCTATGAGCTTGTTAATAATACATAAGGAGACTGAGACATATAAAAGCTACATAACTTGACAAAGGTCTCACATCTACTCAATGGCAGGGCTAGGTATTCAGTCATCAGGGTCATTATTCTTAATAAAAATAAATTAAAGGAAGAAATACTCTGACATGAGAAAATACAATTGCAGGAAGGATATTATAGTGTTGTTTTTTTTTTTAAGAAAGTTAATACATCAGTCATTGGTTCATTAAAAACACATTCTTAATATCTAGTATATTGCTAAAACAATAAAAGTGACTCACAATCGAAACATTAAGGGCAATGTAGGCAAGTGAGAGAAAACAAAAACAACTTGTAAGCAAATATAATGGCAGTGCAGAATAATATAATTTGTTAAGGAGATGGAGTGGGTTGGACCCTTAACCAGGATAGGGATAAATCAGGGAAAGGTGATATTTGGGTCATAAATGGGTGGGAGTAGAGTGAATGCAAAGGGGTGAATATTCTAGGCAGAAAAAAAAGCCTCAAAAATCTACACTCTGGTGTGGAAATTGCACATATTTTACTGTGGCTGGAGATAATATTAAGGTTTAGGGAGTTGGAGTGATAAAGTTAGGTAAAAACTAAGACTTCAAAGGACCTGGCTTAGAATCTTAAGAAGGGACAAACTTTTCAGCAAAGTAATTCATAGCAAGTATAATGTTGCAGAAGTATGATTTTGGCAGTATCAAATAAGGTGGATTGGAGGAGAATATTCCTGGAAGAAACAAACCAGCTGGGAGACTGATTAGGAAGGGTAATTGATGAATGTGTTGAAGGTGCAAAAATCATCAAGACAATGGAATTGACTGTAAATATATATGGGCAATGGCTTCATAAGACAATATGACTTGGGTATGACTGATTAAATAAGGTTAAGATAGTTTTCAGGTTTCTGATTTGGGTAACTTGAAGGGAGTTGGCAAATAAGGATGTAATTAGGTGAGACAAAATCCAGAAAGAGGGGTGGGTTTGAGGAAAGCTGGTGAGTGAGGATTTGTCTGTCTACCCAGATAAGATGTCAAAATGCAACTGAATATACAGATCTGAAATTTGTTAGAGCTCTGGTTGAAGAACTGTGTTTAGTAATAGAGAAATCCTTTGTTGACTGCCAATTGGGTACAACTATTGAACCCAACTGGGTTCTCATAAAATCCATGAAAGGACTGTACTATATTCATAGAGAATGATATATATTTATTGAGGAAATTGATGCTCAGAGAGAGTAAGGAAAAAAAAAACTTTTCTGCAGTTAGGAAGTAGTAGGGCTGGAATTTAAGTCATAAGTGACACTAAACCCATGTGCCTTCCACTCATCTACATGTTCATTTATTCCCAGACAACACTTAAAGCTACAAGAACGAATGAGATTACAGAAGGAGGGTATTAAGGGAAGAGAAGGCTGCACACATATTACTGAAAATTTGTAATGTTTAAGAAGCCAGAGGAAGAGAATCCAGCAAAGGAGACATAAACAGAGAAAAGAGAAAATAGCGTTACAAAAGCAAAAACAGAATTTTTTAGAAGATAGAAAAATCCACAGCATCAAATAATGAAAAGAAATTAGGGAAAAATACCTTTTTCAGTTAGGAAGGGTTTGCTTGCTACCTTAGACTGATACTTCTGGGAGTTAAAATTCCACACTTTATGCATCATTTAAAACCATCGGTTTTGAGGAGATAAATAAAAAGATAAATAAAAACTATATGTAGTATAGGCATTTCTGACTGGTTATACTTGTATGGCCGTGAGAAAAGGATATGAGATCAAGGTCTTCAGCTCAGATTCCTGTTATGAGGGTGAGATATGAGGAATGGGAATGATGACATTTTGAATTTAGTGCAAGATTTTTCTGGAGATTAAATGGAGATTTTTCATGGAGGTGCAGTGAGAGGATTGGAACAGTTAGCTGTGACACATCGAGACTTCAAGGTGTTCAGTTATAGCTCTGTGGCCTGATATAGGTTATAACTATCGATTATCAATTTTTCAAACAGACATTTATCAGTGACAGCTTTGAACTTTTAAGAAACAACTTCTACTTTCCCACCATCCTGATTCTTAAGAAACTGCATAGTTTCAACATGCCATGTGAATGAGGTTTATCTGGAAGCCCTCAAGAGCTGATGTAGGTTATTTTCTTACTCTGTACTCTTTGCTTAGGAAGGCACATCCATGCCCCTGCTTTTAGTTAGCATCATCCTTCAAAGACTTTACACAGTTTTTCAGCTCAGAAGTCTCTGAGCACCACAACATACCTGTCCAATTGCTTTTTCAGCTCTTTTATATGAATGCAGCAAAGAGACTTGCCTCTGTTGCATCTAAGGGTCATCATGGTCCTTCCATGAAATCTTCAAATCTTCATCCTGAGTTGGATTATTATGCACTAAATTGCACAAGGTGAATCCTGGAAGGGGTCTTTGGTTCATCTTTCTATTTTACCCTTTCCATGTCTAATCTATCACCAGGTCCTACTTCTTTCCTTTTAAATGTAAATGGAGCATGTTTGCTTTTCTCTATCCCCACTATATATACCTCTGTTGTCCAAGCTCCTGTCATCTTTGGTTGGAATTACTGCCACAGCTCTTAGCTGCTTTCTTATAATCGCTTTTGCACATACCCACTCCTCCCAAATGCTTTCTCTACATTGGAATCAACTGAATCTTTTAAAAGCTCTAATAGAAATATCTTAATTCCATATTTAAAATACTTTAAGTTCTTTCCATTTCTCCTAAAAATGGCAAAAATAAGGTAGTTATTAAGCCCCATATATTGAACCCCAGCCTACCTGTATAACCTTCTCTTATGCCACACTCCCTAGCCATTTGCGTACTCCAGCCACACGGATTCATTCTCCATCCTCATGTTTGTCTCTGCTTCCTGCTCAATGAATGAATTCTTGCTGTTCCCTAAAATGATCCTCACCACTTTGTCTAGTTAATTCCTGTTTGTCCTTCCTTCTATCTCAGTTCCATGGTACTTTTCTAGGGAAGTCTTGGCAACCCCTTCTCCAGTAAGTTCAGGCCTTCCCTCTTAATGTTGCTGCAGTCAGAGCACCCTATATCTTATTCCATGACACTTAAAGTGACACTTAGAAAATCTTTTAACACTTAGGAGGTTTCCAATAATGTGAAATAAATATTGAAAAATATGAGGTCAGTGTCCCCAGTATTTTTTTTATTGAATATGTTAATGAGAGACAATTTAGATTCTTCTGAAAAAATTTATATAATTAGGACACCTGGGTGACTCGGTTGAGTGTCTGCCTTCAGCTTAGGTCATGATCCCAGGGTCCTGGGATCGAGTCCTGCATCATGCTCCTTGCTCAGTGGAGAGCCTGCTTCTCTCTCTGTCTGCCACGCTCCCTGCGTGTGTGTGCATGCACATGCGCTCTCTCTGACAAATAAAATCTTAAGAAAAATTTTATATAATTCTATAACTATATATAATTTAATATATGTGATATGTATATAAATCCACGGCATAGTAAGGTCTCGGAGACCCAGAAATTACTGAATAACTGTTTCGGCTTTATATAGGCATGGAAACCACCTTATGACTTTTCATTAAATATACTTAAATCTGAGAATGTGATATGCAAATATACTTTGCAAACCAGGAATTCTAAAATAAAGCTCAGTGACTTGAAGAAATTATTTCCTTTATCAATGCATACTATGTGATATTTGGTGTTAAAAATATGGAAGTTGACTCCACATTCTGTTCTTCCCCTGTGTCTTTAACATGTTTTTGCTTGGGCTGAATAAATTAACTGCAAACAAATAACTGCTCTTATAGGTTTTCATTGAGCAACAAGAGTGTATTAAAATTACCCATGAATAGTTCAGGCATTCAGATATCTGTTTTTGGTGCCTGAAGATGCGTGCTTTAAGAATCTTTAGTCATTAATATCAACTCAGGGTAAAAGGCCTAGTATAATATATATCTTAAAATGCTCCACTTGTAATGATTGCATTGTTCTTTTAAGGCTTCATTTATTCTTGACAGAAACAATTATGTGAAGTAATTATATCTAAAGTCAGGCATTGTGCAGTGTTCAATTTGGAAGGTAAAGAGCATTGTTTGACTGTTGTTACCAGGCACATTCCTGATAGAGAACAAATGCTTACATCAATAGGAATCATGCACTTCGTAATTTATTCTTTTATTCGCATATGCTGTTATAATAATAAGTGCCAGGTTAACCATCTTAAACACAAGGACAAAATTACTAGAATAACATCAATGGGGGAAAGCAATATAGAAGCAACTCATCAGTATTTCGCTTGCATGGCTTGTTATTTTATAGGGCTCTTTTTCCTTGCATGGCCAAATGTTGCATAATTGACTGGACAGGATTATTCCACAAGACATCCAAACAAGATTGAAAGGCCAATGTCCTTGGTGAATAAACTGGATAATACTTAGAATTTGAAACAATTAATTTTACCAGATCCTGAAAATTAAATGAGGTACTCTTTAGATATAAGTATTTCTCACAAATTATTTCATTTTTAAAGATAGATGCTTGGATACAAATGATCTACATTAATATTAATTCCCTTGTAGTTTGAAAGAGTTCTCAAATTCCCTGAAGTTGTCTAAATTGTAACCAGCCAAACTGGCATATTGGTTCTTTGCTTACATCTAAATAACTACATATTATATAAATATACTAAGCAATTTATGGTAAAAGAGAAAATATAAATAATGAAGCATTCATCCTTGAATCTCTAAGTCTTGTTTCTTTTCAGTGTTTTACCTGAAAGGTGTGTGTGTGTGTGTGTGTGTGTGTGTGTGTATTTATTTATTTATTTCAAGGTGTCTTATATTTATTTAAAGCATTCTCTTACAACAAATCAACAGTTCTGCATAATTATGATCTTTAGGCTAGCAAGCATCTCCAGACATTGTATTGAATATACCACTTTGCCTTGTCAAAAAAAGATTGTTTTATTCCTATCAAATACTTTAAGTATGACTATTACAGCATTTGTTTCATTCCATAAAAGTATCCTATCATATGCAATAAGGCTACTTAATACCAAAAGGAACTGGCCAAAATAACCAGGTTGAAATGATTAGCAACTCTGAGTACACATTTCATCTTTACTCCGAGAGAACATGAACAGCAATTAACTTTACAACTGTAGGTAATATAGTGAAATCTTTTCAGAATTATCCTTCTTCCTACTGTCCTAGTACCTTCAGTAGTGAAGGAATGAAACCTTAGTATGGTCTCCAAACTGAAGTGATTAATTAATAATTAATGCCAGTGATTCTAGATCCAACATGTGCAGAGTTCTTAATTTGAGTTATGTAAATTTCCAGGAACAAGAGATTACCTTTAGGGATCCATGAACTCTTGATATGGTGTGTAAGTTGTTGATGGTGCATTTTCTAGGGTCAAGGTAAGCAATTTGGGGCATCATATCAACTATGATTCCTATAACTGGTTATAGTGGCTAATCATTACTTTGATTCTGTAGGCCTTATCATCTATCCATCTGGAACTAACATTCTTTACCCAGATTCCATCCACATAGTTACTGTTGAAATTGACATACTGAGCACGGTGGTGGGCACATGACCCACACTTAGTTCCTACTGGGAAATCTGATAAAATTGTGAGACATAATGGTCTCTCTAGCTGAACTAAGTTCTAAGTTATAGTATATAAAATCTGAAGCTATAAGAGGCCACATTTACTTAGTGCAGAAAAACAGAGGAAGTCAGCTTGTTGAGAGATAAACATCAAAGGAGACACAAGACAACATCAGAAGAAAAAGATAGTCCTAATGATAGTTGAAACAATGGGATCCAGTTTATGAGTTCCTGTAGAATACCTTACCTCAAATTATATAAAACCCCTCAATATTTTGGCTGAAATTATTTCTTATAACCAACAGAGCAATAGATAATCTGTTAAATATATGCTTTTTTTAAAGCCAGTGTTCTTAAGGAAAGATGGTGATGTAGAAATAAAATCACCAAACTCTCTATTTAAAAAAAAAAAAATACAGTAACAAGATATATACAGGAGAAAAAAAATTTCAACTCTCAGACTAAGGGAAACTAAGGTGTAAATACTAAAAGTATAATATTATAGGAATCAATTCATTTCCTATACCACTCCTCAAATGTGGTAGTGGAAGGAAAGAGGGGGGCAAGTGGAAAGGAAGTAATTACAAACAAAATTCTTAAAAATCTCATTTGGATCCCTTAATTTAGAACACAGTGAATGGAGGAAATCAAGAGGAAGTTATGCTAATAGACATGATGTGGTGTTCTGTAGTGGAAAAAATTTCCCACCACCATGGAAAAATACACCAAAAATGGAAAGGCCAGGAGTCACCATTTTATTTTTTCCTAGTTTGGAGGAATTTATATTAGGGCACAAAGAATGATTGTTCATGTTTGTAGTTCTGCAACAAAATAACAGAACAGAAAATATTTAAAAATGAGAAAGTAGGAGACTGCTGTGAAAGACAGATACAAAGGAACGATATGAAAGTAGTTGTGATGGTAAGTACTGTGGTGACTGAGCAATGAAGTACATGGTTGGGGAACACTGCACCAAGAAATTACATGTAAGATCCCAGTTCCCCTTCTTCACTAAAAACCATTAACATGATGGTCAAAAACAGTATCTTTGAAATACTCATTTTTCTAATTTAGAGAGAGTACTACCTTAAAAAGGAAATGAAATTCAGTTTCAACAGGGAGAGTTAAAGAAACAAGAAAGGAAATGGAGGAGAAAATATAAAACTAAACGACATTAGAAAAGAGCATAATGGATAAGAGAGCAGGTAATATTTCAAAAATCAGATTTCCAAGTTATGAAAATAAACATGTCCAAAATTTAACAGAACATTTTTTTTTCTGGGATTTAAAAAAAAAAAACAACAACACTGTATGTCAAAAAGGTTCATTGTGCTATAACAACATTGTTACATCATGATTTTTCCTTAGATATATCTTAGTGAATTCTATGAACTTCAAGTTAAAGAACCTTTAAATGCCCAGGCAGAAAAAGAAAATGAAATGCAATGGGGGGGAAAACAAACAGCAAAAGAAGATAAAACAGAAAGTGAACCCAGGCATTATGAGAAAATTGAATATGAGAGTGTATTTAATATAATTCTGACACTAATTGCCTGGAGTTAGTGCAGACCCCACAGCCTAAGGGTTCAATTCTATAAGACTGACTCCAACTGCAAGTGGTGGGTCCCCAGGTTAGCCACAACCTTGTCTGAGTTACCTACAAACCAGAGGTTCCTACGACTTCCTCCCCAGTTTCGATCCCTTGCTAGAGCTGCTCACAGTATTCAAGAACACAGTTCATTTACCATTCCTGATTTATTATGAAGGCTATTGAAGGATACAAAAGAACAGGTGAAGAGATAGAAGACAAGGTCTGGAAAGGACCTTCTGTCCCTGCAGAGTTTGGGGTGACCACAACCTCTCACAACCTGGATGTGTTCTTGTTCACCAACCAGGGAGCTCTCTGCACCCCATACTTTTGGGATTTTTATGGAGGTTTTATTACATATGGTTGATTAAATCATTGGTTTGGGGGGATTAATTCAATTTCCAGCCCCTCTTCCCTCCCCAGAGGTCAGGGGTTGGGGCTGAAAGCTCCAATTCTCTAATCACAGGGTTGATTTCCCTGGCAACCAGCCCGCACTCTGTGGTTATCTAGGGGCTTTCCAAAAAAAATCACCTCATAAGCATAAATTCAGGTGTGGTTTGAAAGGGGCTGGCTATGAATAACAAAAGACACTCACCTTTATTGTTCTGGAGCTATTTCAGGAACTGAGTATAAAAGATCAAACGTTGTAACAAAAGATGCTCCCATACCTCTTATCACTTAGGAAATTACAAGGGTTCTTAGGAGCTCTGTGCCAGGAATGAGATGAAGACCAAATATATATTTCTAATTATAAATCACATTACCACACATAAAAATTAACAGTCAACGAAAATAGAAAAGCCCAGAAAATGAAATGCAAACCTTTTAAGTAAAATAAAAAGAAAAAAAAAATATTTAGAAGTACCTTGAAAAATAACATGCCACAACTTCACTACAGTAGATTTTGGAGGTGTATGAATGATGCAAAGTTGGCAAGTAAGTGTTCATTGGTAAAAAATAAAAACCACTAAATTTGACAAATTTCAAAATATGTGCTTGATTTCAAAACAGGAATATAGGAATAATTGTCATTTTTATTGTTTTATTAAACAATTGTTTTATAAAACAATTGTCTTTCACACTGTTGAAGAAGAAACAATTTTATCAACCCTTCAAGATTCTTCTGTCTGACCTAAGAATTGACAAGACAGATTAATAGGAGAAAATTAAGTTTAATTCACACTTGGGGAGATCCCATAGATATGGGACCTAAGAAATGGCCAGGGCAGGAAGCTGTTATATTTTCTTTTAGACAAGGAAGCATAAATCTTTGAATAATTGATAGGACAAAGAAAACTTAGGTTTTCTTAAATTAGTATGGAATTCTAAACAGAAATTGGTCTGAGGTAGTAAAATCAGCAAAAATAAGTTTTATTTGTATTGGCTTCTCTGACCCTGAACTCCCTGTCTCTGATAAGGATGCCTCTCTCTCTCTCTCTCTCTCTCTCTCTCTCCCCCCCTCTCTCCCTCTCTTTCTCTTTTCCTCTCTCCCTCCCTTCCCCGCACCCCCCCCCAATCTCCTAGTGCAAGGGGAGGCTACATTTCACATTGGAGATTTACTTCCTGCTTTCTGGAGACAAAGGAACATCAGAGTGTTCTTGCACTGGATTTTTTTTTTTCTTTTTAAGATTTTATTTACTTGAGAGAGAGGATGAGAGAGAGAGAAAGCATGAGAGGGGGGAGGGTCAAAGGGAGAAGCAGACTCCCCGCTGATCAGGGAGCCCCATGTGAGACTAGATCCTGGGACTCCAGGATCTTGACCTGAGCTGAAGGCTGTTGCTTAGCCAACTGAGCCACCCAGGTTCCTGGCACTGAATGTTTCTTATGTAACTTTAACTCAGAATCATCAGTATGACACTGTGGCATATCTTGGGGCAGCCTGCATGTTACAGTGCAAAAGTACAAAATATGTATCTTCTGAATAGGAGATCATTATCAGATGTTTGCTTTGCAAATACTTATAGAGTTTCATAAAAATAAAGTCATGAAGCTTATCATAATTTTGTCTTTATTTTTCACTCAGCACAATTATTTTGAGATTTATCCATTTTAATCGTGTACCAATAATTCATTCTGTTTTCTTGTCAACTAATATTCCAATGTGTGGATGTTTCACAGTTTGTTCATTTTTCACCAATTGGTGGATGTTTGAGTTGTTTCTAGTTTTTGTCTTTAGTTTGTTGACATGGTGAAATACATTGATGTGCTTTTATACTGCAAAAAGTCAGACAAAATGATTTACACAATATACCATATGGCACTCTTTATGAGACTCTAGGCAATGAAATTGACAGTAATAGAAAGTTTAATGGATATGAGGGACTATGGGTGGGGGTGGGGGAAGAGGAAAGAAGGATTGAAAAATGAGAAAAAGAAACTTTAGGAGAAAAGGAATGTTCACTATCTTTATTGTGGCAGTGGTTTCACAAATGCATCCATTTGTTAAAATGTAAAATTATACACTTTAAATACAGGGAGTTTATTGTACACACTTATATCTTAATGCTGTTAGCACTGGGTGTTATACACAAACAATGAATCATGGAACACTGTATCAAAAACTAATGAGGTAATGTATGGCGATTAACATAACATAATAAAATAAAATAAAAAAAAAACCCTAAAATTTAAATAAAAGCAAAGAAAGAAAGAAAAAAAAGACAGGTTTCATCTTTCAATCTTAGCTTATAGATGGCATCTGAAATGCTTCTGAAGTATATCTGCATTGATGGGGACATGTAGGATCATCCTTATTTTATAAGTCTTCCCCATAAATAAGTACACCAAAGTTCATGGTGACATCTGTCAAAGTGTCTGAGTTCTGTAATGTATCAGTCCTCTAAATCCTCAAAATAATGGTTATATAAATTATAGTCCATGGTTTGGCAATAAATGGATTTTACTTTAATTTGTTTTAAGAGGAAGGCAATTTTACTACATTGATTTTCAATCTTTTTGTACTCACCTGTTTATTAAACATGGCTTTATCTCCCTTTGGTTCATTTTTATCTGCAGTAAATATTAATTGTTGATAATGAAGACAATATATATCATATTTCCATTCAGAAGGATAGATTGCTTAATGCAGACCTTCACTTAATAAATATTTTCTGCAATATGTAAACATTAAATGTTCATTTTACATATGAAAAGCAGACACTAAGCAATTGTTTTTTTATCATAGTTACAGTAAAACCAGGATATAACATGATAAATTATAAGGATTCTGGAATATCAGTCTCCTGTCATATAGCTTTCTGCATACAGTAACCTATCATCAGTAGTTTTCACAAGTGCCAAGTGGGTTCAACCAGTGATGTTTCCTCCGTTATATCGTAGTTGTCTAAAAATGTATACCATTTTAAAGGCTTTTTGTGATATGAATGTGTTTTCAGTGAATCCATTGAAAAAGAGGGACCATTTCATATCGAAAAAGTTTGAATATGTAGTTAAATGAAAGAATGTATAAAAATATTAAGAGAAGGCTGCATAGTATTCCATTGGGTATTTTTATTCCATATATATATATACACATACACACACACCACATCTTCTTTATCCATTCATCTGTTGATGGACATCTTGGCTCTTTCCATAGTTTGGGTATTGTGGACATTGCTGCTATAAACATTGGGGTGCCCGTACCCCTTTGGATCACTACATTTGTATCTTTGGGGTAAATACCCAGTAGTGCAATTGCTGGGTCATACAGTAGCTCTATTTTCAGCTTTTTGAGGAACCTCCATACTGTTTTCCGAAATCTTGCCATTTGCAATGATGTGGATGGAACTAGAGGGTATTATGCTAAACAAAATAAGGCAATCAGAGAAAGACATGTATCATATGATCTCACTGATATGAGAAATTCTTAATCTCAGGAAACAAACTGAGGGTTGCTGGAGTGGTGGGGGTGGGAGGGATGGGGTAGCTGGGTGATAGACATTGGGGAGGGTATGTGCTATGGTGAACGCTGTGAATTGTGTAAGACTGTTGAATCACAGACCTATACCTCTGAAACAAATAATACATTATATGTTAAAAAAAAGATAGTAGGAAGGGAAAAATAAAAGGGGGGTATCGGAGGGGGAGATGAACTATGAGAGACTATGGACTCTGAGAAACAAACCGAGGGTTCTAGAGGGGAGGGGGTGGGAGGATGGGTTAGCCTGGTGATGGGTATTTAAGAGGGCACATATTGAATGGAGCACTGGGTGTTAAATGCAAACAATGAATCATGGAACACTACATCAAAAACTAATGATGTAATGTATGGTGATTAACATAACATAATAAAATAAAATTAAAAAAATATTAAGAGAGGAAATGATACAGTAAGGAGAGAGTTAGGGGTACTGGGGAGAGCTGATGTCTAGGAAGCACTGGTGTCTAGCTGATGTTCTTTGTACAAGCCTGCTTTCTCCCAGAGTGAAGTTAAGAGCTGTAGATGAATAACCTGGCCTTAAATTTATTTGACCATGGTATCTCCAGGGTCATCCTCGTCATGACCAAACTGGGACCTCATCTTCCACCAGAGTAGTTTATCTCAGAAATACATTTAGACATTTCACTATCTGATCATTTCCTTTTATTCTTCTAGCTTTTCCATTTACTTACTCCCTCACAAGAGATTTCTATTCTGTCTGCAGCTTGTATTCAAATCTCTTGTAAGTGTAGTCAACAATATGTTCCATTACCTTTTAGTCTAATTTTCTTGCAACTCCTCAACTTTGAAGGAATCCAGATTTTTCTTGTTTTGGCCTATAATGGAGTGTGAGGGTGAGGGGAAGGTTCAATGTTTCTAGAAAAAAAAAAAAAAACAAACAACTCTACATACCAGCATCTTTTCCAATGCAGCTCAACTGTCCTACAGGCCCAACCATTTTATTTTTTAGTTTGCGCTCCCATATGCAATAGATATTTAAGACATTGTCTCAGTTCCTTGAATCCTCCTGCCTTACCTCCCCACTTTCCTCTTGTTCTCAGTAGCTGGTTTCAACACGCTCAGCACTGCAACAAGCGATAGAGAAACACATCTTACTGATCCATGTCCCTAATGAATTCCGCAAATTCAGTGATCTGCATTTGCATTCTCCTTTTCCTCTTCTTTTCTAGATGAAGTGGAAAAATATATGCTTTCCCCTTAGCCTGATCCTGCTATTTTCACTCTAGATGTTGTCTCCTTCCACCTTCTCAAGTAAGAAAATGCCTCTATTTTGTTTCTCTTGTCTCTCTACCTTTCTCTCTCCCACAGTGCCTTCAACCTCTCCTTCTCTTTTGATAAACTTTTGTTACCTGTATTACTTAAGGCATGTATTTCTTCATTACAAATTGATTCCTTCCTTCTCTATCTTCATTCTGCATATACTTCACTTTTTTACCTTAACCTATTACAATTTCCCTTCTACTTCCATGTCTGCAAAAAGACTGTCTTCTTTTAAATTCTCATCCACCATCATATTTAAGCTCTAACAACACTGAACATTGTTCACCTGTTGATCTTTTTTGAAACTCTCCCTTTATATCTAAGATTTGCCTAGAATTTTCTCCTACTACTTAGCTGCTCCTTCTTGGTCACCTTCTCTGCCTCTTCCACTGTCACATGTGTTGAGATTCCTCTGGATTATAACCTAGGAGTACTTTCCTTCTCACTCTACAAACTCCCCTAAATGTATGTCATCCATGTCCTGGCACCCATTACCCATTGCTCATGACT